>NC_031770.1:36867816-37167816 GCF_001522545.3 Parus major | reverse complement strand
ATGTATCCTGTCCGTGGCTGGGCTTTACTGGTGAATATTGTATAACCTCAGTGGTCTCTTTCAGTGTAATCATGATAAAACCATCTAGCTAAAATCTAAAATAAACAAGAGTAGGAAAAGCAGCAACAAAACCAAGTTTTAAATGTTTATTTATGAAGTAGCTTGTAATCTTTGTATGCTTTGGTTTTATTTTGAAGGGCCCATCTTGCTGGGATGACGTGCTAATTCCCAACAGAATAGGAGGAGTTTGCCAGTCCCGAGGGTGCAATGGAAACGTAGCGGTAAGATTTTGTCACATTTCTTCAAGTACTGTGGCACTTAAAAGAATAATTCTTTGTAACAATTCTAACAATGTTAGAATTTCAGTAATGAATGTGAGGAGACAGGTATGGTACACTTCAAAAGAGCTGTTCAGCATCAGATAATAAACCTCTGATGTCTTGCAAGAGGGAGGAACTTTGGTCATATGCTACTTGGAATGAAAGAGAAAATAATTGTATTTCATCTTTTGCACTGAAGTAGAACTCTTAGATATTCAAGTATGCATAGGTTAAATGTGGGATGTAATAATTAAATGTTTCTGTCAGTGCTTATTTTTTACTTGTTATGGGTATCTCTTCCTTGAAAGCTTCAAATTTCCTTTTGAAAGCTACACAAATTCCCTTTTCCAGAGTCATTCACCTGTTCTGGTGTAACCTCCTCTGTGTCTTCCCTAGCATGACAGCTGCAAGGTGGTGTGTCCATACGGTTCTGTAGGTATCACCTGCTTGGCCACAGATGGTGTCAGGAAATACTTTTATCTAACTTTAGATACCAAATGGTTGTTTCAGTAGAATGGTTTTTACGGCTGAGTTCATGCACAGCCAACAGAAACTGAGGTCTGGCAGCCTGTGGGCTTCTACTTCTTGGTGTGCAGCTTGTAGCAGTGGCTGAGTCACCCAGGAATCACAGAGTGTCCTGGACTGGAAGGGACACACAAACACCACGACCTTGAAAGTGGCAGGTGTTGGACATTCAAATGCTATTCTCTGGGCAGTACAATTCCCAGTTTTGTCACCTATTGGCAGAATATACCTGAGTGACTTGCAGCTGCCAACTTACAGCTTTTGTTATCCAGTGTATTTGTGAAAAAGATACTGAAATAATGACACTTTTGGCAACTTTGCCTCCTGAACTACAACCCATTCCCTCACTGAATCAATTCTTATTTTTTAAAAGCAGAAAATGAAACAAAATGCCATCTTTGTGGAGAGAGAAGAAATAAAACCACTCACCATAAAATGAAAATCTGATGCTGTGGCAATCAACCAATACCCAGCCAACTAAGCCCCATGACTCCAGTTGCTGTCAATTCCTCTGGCAAGTTGCATACTTAGCAGAGCCAAGGATCAGTGTAGTCTTTCAGTAAGGCACCACTGAAGAAATTTCAGAAGACAACCTATATTGGACATGTTACTAATGCAGCTTGAGACAACCTGAACTACAGGCATGTCCTCTTCCCTTATTTCATAGGGAAGTGTCACATTTTCACTTTATCAGCTGCAAAACACTCTATACAGTAGTGTTAGAACTGAACCAGACTGAGGTGCAAGAACACTCCTAATTTTTATGATTTTTCAACCAGAATTTCCAGCAATAACAATCTAGTAAAGAAAATTTAAGCACTTCAGTGTATTTAACTTCTTTTTTTACCTAACTATGAATTAGGTAGGTAACCCTGCATCAGATATTTGAATTGATGGCTTGTTGAGATCCTCTGGTTGCTGAAAGACTTTTCTTGTGTTTTGGGATGATTTGTTTTTCTTTAGCCTCAATCACTGTGAAAACACATCTTTACTTTCTGGGAAATCTTCCAGTTCAAAGGCTTAAATCTCTAAGTCTTTTGTTTTGTGTCTTGCTCAAAGTGGGAAATAATAGAGATCCTACAGATGTGTTTCCAAGGATTTGCCGTTCTTTTCTGTTCCAGTAAAATAGTCTGTTTGGAACAGAATAAAAATGACCTTAACTAAATCGTGGGTTGAAACCTCTGGGTTTATCTTGCTTGTTACAATTTTTGGAAGATTAAGTCACATTTTATCATTAAATATTAATTTTTGCATTGTTATGACAAAGTTTGTGAAGTTATGTTTTTTTCCCATAAATAGCTCCACAGTGTATGTGCTTCTTTACAGTGATGTGAATGAATAAGCCTTGAGGCTGTTGGTTGTAAGTTATCAACAAACTGCAACTGCTGCTATTTAAGGAAAAAAAAAAATCCTTCATTATTACTCCCCCAAGCCTTGTTTCATTTAAAAATTGATTTTTCTTCAGTATTCAATTTTTGTAAGCACCAACTTGCAACATACAAAAACACTAGGTAATGTGTTTTTCCCAAAATACGAGTTCTATATGTATTTTGGTATGAATTTAGTCTCTTGACAGAATGGCAGACTTTAATTCATTTGGTTGCAAAAATGTAAATAGAATAATTGACAATATGAGAAAACAATGGAAATCAAAACAAATGAAAAATTTCAGATTAGTTAAAAGAACTATAAATTATTTGTAGAAGATATAATTATTATCTTAATGTTAGGTGCACTGTGATTTGCTATGTGTTTCAATGTGCTCCCACACAGATGTCAGTGTGGAGTTTTTTCACATTAGTCTACCAGAATCACTCTGAACTTCTACAGTTTCAAAATGATGAAGCTGCTGTGAGCACTTACATTGCTCCAATTATAGAAAAGTCACTTTTATAACAAATTTTAATTACATTAATTCAAAAATGGAAGACTCAACTTTAGCTGTTTTAAATGTGAATTTAAACAAATCTTTCCAACTGTTTCACAAATTAGGATCATTCATTAAATGAAAGAGAGCCTTGTATTTTTGGTGTCTGTCTCAAAACACTTTCAGCCAGAGACACGGTACGTAGCTGTGCAGGTGTGCTTGGAAACAGGTGTGGTTCTATGAATTTCCAGATGTTCTTATATGAGCATAATTTTGTTACTGCTTAGAACCACAGAAACACATAGGTTTGAAAAAACTTTAAAGATAATCAAGTCCAACTGTTAACCTAGCACTGCCAAGCCCATCACTAAAACAGGTCCCAAGGGTATTTCTGATACAGTTTTTGTGGATTCATGCTCATCTTTACAAGTGACAAGAATGCATGTAGTACTAAACTCTATATTTAGCCTTTCCTTATTCAAATGAAATATTACTGAAGGAGTGTTCTTGTTAGAGTTTTTACAGTTCTCTAAAATGCATACAGAACATTTTCTGTTTGTCATCCATTGAAGTGAATTTCTGATTAAGGACTTTTTCTATTTCTGCATATAGAAATGCTATTGTATTTCCTTTCTCATGTCAGCTCATGCTTTTTAAAAGTCATCAAGAGCCACAGAAATAATGTCTTTTCATAGTGAGACAGAGCTGTAATACCACTGCAAACCACTGAAGTGGTGATTTCATAGGAATCAGCTCCACATTACTCCCTCATTCCAATGAACATGCATCAGTTTCTGAAAGACATTTCCATGTCCCCAAGGCAAAATGTAAGTCAAACGTTTTTGAACTTTAGAAACCTGTGGAAAAAGTATTAATGTTCTGTGTGTGTTCTTGGGATTCTTATTTGATGTGCAAAAAGAATTGCTGTAGATTTGAAAATCTCAGAAATAATGAAAGGGTTAAGAGGATTGTAGGTCAGTTGTGGCTTAAACTATTGGGAATAGGGAAAAGTGAAAAACACTTTAATAGAAATAGAAATGTACCTTTCTTCCAGTTCGATATATCTCACTACTGTTACCTTGAATTCTTTATTTCTGACGAAGACTGAAATTTTGGTCTCTGTTCCAGTTACTCAAACATGCTAGGCTTCAACAAACCATTTCTAAAAGAAGCTACAGGACTTCCTTGAACTTTGGGAAGCACCTCTAAGAACTGGATTTTTTCAAATATCAGTGCACCCTTCTTATCAAGCTCTATAATAATCTCCCTTGCCCAAAGGAAAGATTTATACTCCAAGTTTGGTCACTTATTTTTTTTTTAGTGTTTAGTATTGGCCATTATATGTGATTTTAAGTAGTCCAATTCCACTATACAGTAGTTTTGCTGTTGTAGGGTATGTTTGAGAGCAAAAAGCTTAGTACAGGAAGCATGTTTTGTTTTTTTTTTTAAATTATGTATCTTTTTTATTATTGTTCCCTTTCTTCCTATGTGATTTTGAATCTTGCAATTTTAATTTTCAATATGTTGAAATTTTTTGAACATTTATCATGTTTTTCCTTCCCTGCTTGTTTATTGTTATTAGATTTGGCACAGAGGAGAGAAATATTATGTGTTTCACAGGGAACCTGTGCTGATCTGAGATAGTTTGGACTAAGAAATCAAGGGAACAGTGTTCAGCTTGTATGCTTTAAGTATGCAGCTTACCAAATGATTCTTTTCTTTCAAGTGTCCAAAGCTATTCTTTTCAAACATCATTGTTCAGATTAAATATGTTTCATTTTTCATCTCTTTTTGCTTTGATTAGCTCAGACTTCAGTTTCTGTTGAGAATAGAAATAAATCCTGTAGCAGTTAGAGGATCATGAGCAAAGTAGTAAATTTAAT
The DNA here is from genome assembly GCF_001522545.3 of Parus major. Lineage (NCBI taxonomy): Eukaryota > Metazoa > Chordata > Aves > Passeriformes > Paridae > Parus > Parus major. The sequence goes on along the minus strand of NC_031770.1, from coordinate 37,163,221 downwards.
GTTGTTATCAAAATATGAATATAGTAAAGAACTGTCATCTCATTAGAGAAAAGGTCTGATACATTGTTGTATTATTTATTCTTTGTTCTTTTTGTACAATGATTATTGTTAAAGGTACTATGTCTGTCCCTGGAGCCATTATAATATTTTCAATGTCATAATATTACTATGAATATTATTTTTTTTTTTAAATTCTGGGCTGTTTCTTAATATCAAGAAGACTTTGCATGTTTCATTTATTTCAGTGCCATCCATGTTAGTTTGCCTTATGCATTAGAGAGTGGTCCAGATAATACATGGTATTAAAAAGAAATCTCAGTGAGTTATGATGGGTAGGAGTGCTAATTAAAATACCAGATAATCTCACTTCAGAAATATTAAATTGATACAAGGATTATTATCAGAGAATGATTCAAGTTGGAAAATATTTCCAAGATCATTAAGTCTAACCTTTTACCAATCACTGCCCTGTCAACTAGGCCACAGCACTGAGTGCCACAGCAATCTGTTTCAATGCTTAACAACCCCTTCCATGAAGCAGTTCTTCTCGATGTCTGACTTGATCTGCCCCTGGCACAGCTTGAGGCTATGTCCTCTTGTCCTGTCACTGGTTGCCTTGGAGAAGAGGCTGACCCCCACCTGGCTTCAACATCCTTTCAGGGAATTGTAGAGAGAATATGATTGCCCCAAGCCTTTTTTTCAGGCTGAACAATCTCAGTTCCCTCAGCCATTATGACAGCTTCTTTATCTTCATAGGATTCTAGTATGGCCTCAGTTGGAAGGCACTGTTCCTCTCATTCCACCCCCCTCACTGTGGGCAGGGACATCTTCCACTGGACCAGCTTGCTCAAAGCCCCATCCAACCTGGCCTTGAACACTTCCAGAGATGGGGCATCCACAGTGTCTCTGGGCAACCTGTGCCAGTGCCTCACCACCCTCACAGTGAAGAATTTGCTCCTAATATCTAATCTAAACCTACTCTCTCTCAGATTAAGTGTCCTGTCACTATATTCCCTTGTGAAAAGTCCCTTTTCAGCCTTCTTGTAGGCCCCCCTTCAGGAACTGGAAGGCTGTTCTAATGTCACCCCAGAGCTTTCTCTTCTCCAGGCTGAACCCCCAATTTCTTAGCTTGTCTTCATAGGAGAGGTGCTCCAGGCACTGATCATCTTACTGACTCTGTGCTGGATCTGCTCCAGCAGGTCCATGTCCCTCCTGTTCTGGAGTCCTCAGAACTGCATGCAACACTCCAAGGCAGGTATGATGAGGGCAGAGTAGAGGGGGAGAATTCTTTCCTTTGACCTGCTGACTGTGTTGCTTTGGATGCAGCCCAGGATAGAAGTGGCTTTCTGGGCTGTGAGCGCACACTGCTGGGTTGTCTTCTTATCCTCCAAGTCCTTCTCACCAGGGCTGTTCTGAACCCATTCTCCTCCCAGCCTGTGCTTGTCCTTGGGATTTCAGTGTAGGATCTTGCACCTGGCCTTGTTGAACTAAATGAGGTGTGCATGACCTCTCAAGCCTGACCTGTCCCCTTTGGATGGTATCTCTTTCCTCCAGCCTGCCAACGGCATCACACAATTTGGTGTCACTAGCTAAAGGTGTGCTCAGTCCCGCTGTGTCCATATCGCCAATAAAGATGTTAAACAGTGCCAGTCCCAGTCCCAACCCCTGAGGAAAGCCACTCGTCACTGGTCTCCACTTGGGCATTGAGACATCAACCACAGCTTGATGCTGTGATGATAGAGTGCAACTATCCAGCCAATTCCTTATCCACCAAGTGGTCCATCTGTCAAATCCATGCCTCACTAGTTAAGAGACAAGGATGTTGCGTGTGAAGCTTCAGATGTTCTGCACAGGTCCACATGGCTGACATCAGATACTTCTCCCTCACCTACTACCACCATGGTCTCCTCACAGAAGGCCACCAAATTTGTCAGGCACAATTTTCCCTTAGTGAAACCATGCTCACTGTCATCAATCACCTTATTTTCCCTGTGCCTTAGCATAGTTTCCAGGAGAATCCACTCCCAAACCCTGCTGGGGCAGAGGTGTGACTGACTGGCCTGCAATTCTGTTTCTCTTTTTAAAAATGCAGGATTTACCCTTGTCCAGTCAGTGACAGCTGCACTGGCCTGCCATGACTTCTCAAACAAGATTAATAATGTCTTAGAAACTTCATTCACCTGAGGACTCATGGATGCATCTCATCAGGTCCCATGGACTTGTGCAACTTCAGGTTACTTAGATGGTCTCAAACCTGATATCCCACAGTGGGTAGTTCTTAATTCTCCCAATCCTTACCTTTGCCTTCTGTCACTTGGGTGGGGTGGCTGGACCATTATCAGTGAAGACAGAAATAGTCATTGAGTACTTCATACTTCACCATATATGAGATACTCTCTTAAGAGATTTATTCAAATAGCTGGCAATACAAATTTGAGAATCTTTCATATTTACCAAATTCTCTGACCATTGCTTTTACTATTTAAGGACTATTTTGTTATTTTATGCCCAGTGCTGTGGCAAGTAAAAGGAATAAAACATAAATGCAGGTAACAAGCAGACCAAACCCATTGCTGTAGTTTCTTTTCTTTTCTATTTTGTGATACAAGAAGGGCAAACAAACAATTTCAGATATATTATTTATTTGTTTTTAAAGCCATTTCTCATCATAAACCTATCCATTCACCAAATGGAATAATAATATTTTTTATAGTAGTTTTATAGTAGTGATGCCATCAGTGCAAACCACAGGAGTGATACACTCTACCTATATGTGTTGATATCCAGCTGTTTAATTAGACAATTTAACTATAAAGTCATCCTGAGGTTTTCAGTCTGGCTGATGATTTACCAAAAAATCTCAGTCAGTTCAAGTTTCTGCCTCACTTGACAGAATGCTCTTTACTTCTAAGGGTGTGTCTTCATTTCTGGCTGTTTTAAAATGCCACATCATGTTTTTGATCTCAGATGAACTGTTTCTGTGGCTTTGTCAATGACTTCTAGGTTTCATCGTTCCCACTTTCTCAGATTTTGGGCCATTGTTAATATTTATGAGTAATTACTTTATGCCTTCATCATCATTAAGAAATGTTTTGAATAGCATAGGGCTAGGAGATGATCACTGTAAGTCACCTTGAAAAACAGAAATTAGCTGGTTTTCTGTGGGAAATTACATTTTGAAACTTATCAGTTAAATGTCTGTAACATTGATCTCAGAGTGTTCTAGTTTCTTAATCAAAATGTCAGTGTTGTATCAAATGTTACACATAAATCTGGGTAAATTCCCACATTGCTATTATGATGTTCCACAAAATTTGTAATCTCATAAAAGTGTCAGGTTAGTTTGACAGAGTTGGGTTACCATAAATCCTCATTATTTGGCATTAATTACAGATCCCTCTTTTATTAATCCAGCACCATATTAGCTATGTATTGTATGTAGGGCTGGTATCAGGTTTCTGTACTGATAATCGCTTATATTACCTCACATCAAGTTGCTCTAAACAATGGCATGACAGGTTGTGTTTCTGTAAAGCTCTGTATTTTAAACCCTCTCTAAATATGGACAGATTTTTTTTTAGCCATCAGTGCATTTTCTGAGGAGTAAAGAGGAGGTGAACACTACTGAAAAAAAACACCTTGGGATTTTGGGACCTGTGAAAATGCTGTGACTGTATTTTGCTGATTTCAGTTAGACCTTTAAATTGATATACTTAATAGCAATTAGAGTTTAAAAAATATTTACTTCAAATGCTTGATTGTGAAGAAAGATACACAGCAGTTGACTTACTGTGGTATTTAAACATTTCTAATGTGTTTTGAGGTTTTTTTCCATTCTTGCTCCAAATTATGTCAACTCTATATTTTTTTTCAGATTCTTCTTTAGGAAAACATAATTAGATCTTTTTTACAGGTATTCTCAAAGTAACCCCATTCTGGAGTAGATCAATTTTTCTTTTATAAAGAAATTCTGTTATTCTATTTCTCAGTTCAAAAAAATCAATGATAGGTGAAAAACTGAATTATAAAATAGAATTAATTCTATTTTACAGGGACAAAAAGCTAAATTATTTATCTTGGAAATAGAAGTTAAAGCTTTTATAATTAAGATCTGTCCTTTTAAAAAAAAAAAAAAAGTGAAGACTTAATTCACTCCTCATCAGTGTAAACACAATATTTCTACAATATATTGGCTGCTTTGTTATGGGTCACAGATTATGTCTGTATCAAAACCTATTATTAGCACACATAATAGGTATGATTTAGATCAGTTGATTAGATTTAGTAATTATAATTTTTCTTTTTTCTATTTTCACCATAAAAGTCTTAAAACTGAGACAAGCCAGCTCTTTGGAACTGTTTATCAGTTTTCACATCTTGCCAATAATTAAAAATTTATAATAGTATTTCTGAGGTGAAATTTTCATACACATTCTGGCAAACCCAAAGGTTATTTTTGCCCTGTACTGAATGGTCTCAGGAAATTCAGCTCATCTTTCCTGTATTGATACCACCATATTTATTTGCATGTGTGGAAATGCCATCATTTTCTAAAAGGTGGAACAAAAAATCTTGAAGATTATAATGCATTTTTCAAACAAGTCCTCTGCTCTTTTGGATGTTGTGCTTCAGTTGTTAATACTGTCAAATAGAGAGAAAAAAACCACTGTCACCACCATCTTTGTTGCTTGTTTTGTTTTTGAATCTGTAGTTCAGTTTCAGAAAACCTTATCTTGAAAACATGAGCATTAAGCATGCTTTCAGTGTTTTATTCTGCCTTACATGAGCAATTTATGTGATTGCACTCTGCTGCTAGGTTCTCATTGCCCTTCACAACTGCCTTATAAAAATACGCAGTTGTTTTGAACAGAACTTTGTATTTTCATCAATGATAGAGCTCTTGAAATAAATCTTCAGATAGTGTAGAGGCTTCATCATTTGATGAGAGGCAGTTTCAGGTGAGTTGAAAATTTGTCCTGTGACAAAATCAGGACAGAAATCAGTGAAACCTTTGGAAAGACTGCTAACTCTATTCTAACAAGCTTTTCTTCAAATTTTTGATGCCACTGGTTTCACTGCAAAATAAGCTAATTTTTATAAATTATCATTTCTGTATACTCCTTGAGACTGTCAGTATCAAGGGTCCAATGTTAGAGAAAGTGAGCAGAGCACAGCTTGTGTTCATCTGACCAAATCCTGGATCATTCACAACTCTTGTCATTATTACCTTGACTGTGCTGAAAAGTAGATTTTGTATTTGCAAACCAAAACTGATTGTAATTTACCTTTAGTGTTTTAAAGGTATTTTACTTCTAGAAATGTCTGAAAAACATGCTGATGATGCACTGTAGCAAGGAACTTGTTCTGTACCCATGCTGTGTTGGCTGTCATAAAAACTTAATATTGTATGATTATAACATCCTATTTCAGCCTGATGCAGTGTCCCTTTCCTGTTATTGTGATGTTCAATCAACCACAGGGAAATGCCTCTTTGCCCATTCCATAATTAAACTTCAGCAGTCTTTACCATGATATATTGTGGAAATTGCAATGTGTTTAAAAAGTGAAAAACTAATGGAAGAAAAATCCATTGAGAACTATTAAACGTGAAAAGACTCCTTCTGGTTTATGAAGGCTCTGAACAAGAAATTACTGGAAAATAGGAACAGATTTTTGGCAAATACTATTTTCAAGTTTTTATTTTTTTTAGCACACGTTCTAGGCATCTACTGTTAACTTCCTACTGAACACAAGATCTTAGATTGAATGGACAGCTCTATTGTTTCACTTGGTGAAAGATGTGTAACCAACAGTTCTCTTTTGGGAGATGGTTATCATCAGATTGAGATAGAGAGGATAAATATGACCAATATATCTCTCCTAACACATGTATTTTTTTCAGTTTATATCCATCCATCCATCCATCCCAAGTCTTAGCTACACCTCCATGAACACAATGGGCAAATGGAATCCAAATTCAGTGTGTTGTATTCTGCTGCCATAGGAAGGAGGTGTGAGGGACACTCCTGGCATGTGTTGTTGCCATTACATGCTCTTGAGCCTAGCAGTGAAAGCAGTGTTACATTGCTCTATTTTTGTTGGATGTCGGCCAAGCCTTTTGTACATGTTATTTGGAGGCCATTGTACCATTAACGTATTTTATCTGTTTGAGTTGTAGGAAACATGTGGGTGTTTGGGGACCTGAACAAATTGGGAAGTATTCATTGAAAATTATGGACAAAACAGAATTATGTGAAAACCAGAGAAAGAAACTCAAAAGACCCAGTAGAGTCAGATCCAAACCCTATTATTATATTTGCTCTGCTGCTTATTTCACAAATCTTTTTGTTTTCTTTCAAACAAAGCTTGTTTGAGACATATTTTTGCATGTATTCTGTCAATGTGTCTAACATGTTCAGGGATAGTTTTTTGTAGTTCAATGGATTTCAGTAACACTTTGACTGAATCTTTTGTTGCTCGCTGCGCATGACATTTAAATATGTTACTGTCTGCAGGTGTTGCAAATTCATTGCTGATGATTGAAGCCTTGGATTTCCATTCAAGCATGCAACATGTTCCTGCAATCATCTATCAGCAATCTAATCAGATGAAGGTGATTTTGTTAGGGTACAGTATGGTTACAGAGGAGTCTCTCCTCAAATGTCAGGCAGCATTTACAATGCAAGAGAACAATTTCTTCATTCACACGTGGTTAGTACTGTTACTGAATGTTTAATAACTGTGTCAATTTGCAGGCTGAAACACTATGTGAGATGTTCTGTTAGATCTAAAAGCTGGCATAAAATTTACCTTGGCATTAAATCTGTTTCCCACCTATAGTTTTCATGCTTAATGTTCTGGTCTGGGATTCTAAAATCTGAAGGTATTAGGTTTTGATTAACAATTGTGTACTATATTTTTGCTCTGTTTCTTAGAAATCGTGCCTGTAACTGATTTAGAAACAATATGTAAACTTGAATTTGTGTTGTCTGCTTCTGTGCATGCACCTTATGAAATTAGCTGATTTTTTACAAATCAGAACTGAATTTAAAATAAGCCTGCCCTGTTTATAGGTTGTGGTGGTGTGAGATAATGCAGTCAATGGCAATGCTTATGAGCTTCTCTCACCAGGGGCTGCAAGGTAATTCGTATTGGAACTGCTGCAGCATGTTATGGGCTCTGTCTCTCAAGGTTCATGCTAATGTGATGGGTAATTATCAAATAGCTGCTGTCAGAAATGCCTGAATTCTCCTAGTATAGATATCTGGAGCAAGGCTTAAGGGGTTGTATTCAGTTTATAATATGTATTCCTAACTCAGAGAAGTCAAGTATAAGGAAAATTTATGTTATCTTGAGTCTAGAAGGTTTAAATTGTAATAACAAATGTCTTCTGGATTCTATTTTCAGCCTTAATAGCCTAACTCAGAAAGATACCTAGACTATATATTCAGCTTTAAATATACAAATACTCTGCTCAGGTTAACAGTGCTCTATGTTTTAAGCACCTGCCCCATTTGGGACATCAATCTGAATGCATAAATAATTGATTGGATAAATACATAAAAAAATTTCAGTGAAGGTCTTGAAATTGTCATTAGAAATAGCCAGTGTTTTAGCCTATTTGCTGGGAGAATGCTCAGAAGTGAAGCATTTCCCTTGCTTTAGCACAATGAATGGTTAGAAACATATGGTTAGAAAAACCCAAGAACTCTTTACGAGTGTTATCCACAATTTTTGACAGTAAGGATTGCAACAGTTCCTTTCAAATATTTGTGAAATACTGTGTTTCATGGTACTTACATCTGCTGTTCAGTTGTACTGTGCATCATGGTAGGTCTTTGGGGCTTTGATAAATGTTTGGGTCATTCCAAAAGGAAATATCTGACTTTTTCACTGTGGCACTTAAATGTATTTGGGCAAACTAACTGTGGTTATGAATTGTTCTTAGAAACTACAGATGAATAAACTGCTGCCAGGAAATGAGGGAAAGAATGTTCTAGTGAAAAGTAGGTTTCTTCCATTTGATGCATAAACCTGCTTCACTCTCCTGCTACCCCAGCATTGCAACATCAGAAATGGCACAAGATTCTGCAAGTTGCATCACTGTGTTTTATAGTAATCTGCTGCACAGAAGAAATGGATTTTTCTAGTGCCTATGGACTAAGAATTACTAAGAAGTAACTTTTCACCAAGCATCGCTATTTCAGTGCCATAAGGAGGAGCTGTAATTGTGCATATCTCAGTCTTTACATACAAAAATATTAGCCCTACATGAATTTGAGTTTGTAAATGGGGGAAAGTAATGACATTTGCTGTGGAGATACCTATTAAAGGTGCTATGACTTTTATGTGTTCTAGAGGTGGCACCCACAAACAAATTGATTTCTGGAAGCTTATTCTTAAATACTGGTATGCAGTAGTGCATTGCTTGCAGGATCACTAACTTGTCAATAAGGATTTGTTGTGATAACTTAATTCTTGTAATTTACAGGTTTTGCTGGAGCATTTGTGTTCCATAAGAATCTTTTAACTGTTTTTTATTGGTTTTTTTTAGCTCAGATAAACCTGACCTAATAAATTTATACAGTTTATTTAAACGTTGATTTCTTTAGTTTTTTAAGTAACAGTGAAAGTCATAAATACTCCTAGAAAATATATAAGAACACATATGCAAAGTATATGAACAAAAGAAGAGCCATGATGGAAAACATTTGATCCATATTATCCTGTCCCCTCCCCCCCTGCCAAAAAAAGACCCCTAACTAACCACCCCAAAAAAGCACCCACAGATTAAAGTGGTAAAAAATGCAAGGTTTAAAGCTCTTAAAATCAAATAACACACATAACATTAACATAATATTTACAGCTCTACTTAAAGTAACACTACTTACTCTTTTAATTGGGTTTCTTTAAATTTTAGAGCTTATAAAATGTCACATACATCAGATAGTGAGTTTATTTTCAATATTTTAACTAGCATCTTGGAACATGCTTTGAATGAATTATAGAATGGTTTGGCTTGGAAGGGATCTTAAAGATTGTCTAGTTCCAACTTTCTGCCATGAGCAGAGGCGCCTTGAAGGCCTGTTTCTCAATTTGGTTTTGAGAAAGCTCCTGTGACTGGGAGAAGATCAGAGTGAACAGTTTGGGTTACCTAGGAGATGGCACACTGCAACAACAAGATTTATTGTTCTGTATTCTTTTTTTTGCTTATTTTTCATATGTCTAGAGAAAGTCAGATTGTTTTTAGCAGCATTCGGATGGATTTGCTGCCTGTCCAGTTTTGAATCGTGATGTTTTAGGGTGCCTGTCAGGAATCTCCGTTACAACCTGGTTCGGATCCATAGATGTATGAGAACTACACAGCTGGAACTCTCTTTCAATTTAATGAAAGCATTGGTGTGTTATATCTGTGGTATCTTATTGCCCATGAATTTCTATTCTCTCTGTTTATGTTCTTCAAGAGCAAGGGAAACACCCACTGGAAAAATTGCACTCAATGTTATTGGTGTCCCAGCTTTCAATAAGGTAAAGGCACAGCCCACATCTTGTTCTTGATAACAGACAATGCAGGGATCTGAACCAATTTAGTTTGGAGGGAGTGTCGTCTTCTTTGGAATTAATTTCTATTGAGGGTGGTCTTTTGATACAAGTGAAACATTTGCTGCTTGTTTAATACAGTCCATGGAGAAAAAGGTGCTTTAACTTTAAAGTTACTGCAAAAGGACACCACCATCACTATGGGGCTTGTGACTGAGAGTAGTTGTGGTTTCTGTGCCTTTTGTCTGAAATATACCAGAATTACCAATGGAAGCAGTACACAGGGGATCTTGATCTTCTTTTGGGCTTAGCTTCTTTTGCAGATGGTAATCTTGAGTGTAGAGCGTATTGTGCCTGGGCTGTACTGTCCTGTGTTCCAGTCTCTGAGTTCAAAACTGATGCAGCATTTGGTGTGCCAGGCTGGAAAAAATACTGAGCAAGGTGTCTGTCAGAATGCAGCTGCATACCCACTCTGCTAGGAGCTGAGTAAAGAGCTCTGTGTGCTCAGGAAAAACCTAAATTCAGGTTTTCTACTTTCTGTATGTAGAATACTTACTGTATGTATGTGCATTTCTGTGTGTGTTTTCCAAGGTGTTGCTGAGGTACATCCTATTATGGATTTGAAAAAAGTGACTGGGTAGACTACTTACTGTTGTAAGGGCTGGACCATCTTTCTGTGGCAGGGCCTTTTTAAGTGGTGAGGATTATTTCCTCAAGACTGGATCATAGCATGATATGGTTAAATGAGGAGTTAAAACTGTGAGCATGTGAAGCAGGCAAGGCAAAACCACACCTGATATCCAGCTATAACTTCTCTCTGAAATTAAAAGGGCACATTTTTGATAATTTGCAGGCCTGAACATGAGAACGAAGTGTGTATTTTACAGACAATTATAATTCTCATTTTGGCTACGAATTGCCCCAAATTGATTATTTTATGCTATATTTATCCAAGGTCTTCCTAACTCTCTACTACATATTCATGAATATGTAGGCTGCATGATGGAAAGTTTGTTTCCAGGTTGTGAGCTTGCGGCTATTAAATGAGATGATGTCTGTACAGAAGGAATAGCAGCAAGGGAAGTGTGAAGGCTGAGGTAAGCACAGGGCAGTGTTTGGCAAATGCTGGCTGATTAATTGCTATGCCATCTATGGGAGAATTTTGGGGTCTGAAAAAAGATGTGTCATAATAAATGTTATAATAGACTTGTATGTTTGCATGAACACAACATTTGTGAGACCAGTTTTGTGCAGTTACCTCTGCAAGCTCTACATCCTACCCGGGAGGTGGAGTGGAGCAGATCAGTTTTTCTGTGTCTGGCTCTGCCACCACACACCTGTAAGTCAGGGTCAGCTTGAAATCCATGTATTCACAGCCTTGGGGACTCAACATGGTGTGCTTAAAATACTGTGACTGAGACAATGTCATCTAGACAATTGTTTTTGTTTAATGTCTTTGGTAATATGTCCTTTTTTTATTTTTCTGGTATCCCATTATGAGGCAATGATTTTGGTTATACATTTGTATCTTTCAAATGATCCCTTTTCCTTATATAAACTTGCAGAAAGGTTGTTTAGCAATAAATACATTTAAAAGCTGTGTGTGTTCTTTTGTCTTTTTTTTCTTAAATAGATTTTTGAGGTAATTTTCAAGTTTAAGCTTTGACCACTCGTTTCTAAGACAGATCTTACAATAAAAATAATTTTTGAAATGTCAAATGCAGAACCTAATGTAAGTTTGGGGAAATAATTTGAGAGCTGTTTATACTCTTTTAAAGATTCTGCTATTGTGTAAACCCATTTTTAGTCACATTTTCAAAATAAATTACTGTTCTTTCAGACTGAGGGGATGAATTTCTATTAAAGTAAATTCTTTTGACTAAATAGGTATTTACATGTTATTTCTACAGGTAGAAATCTATTTAAAAGACTTGTGTAGCAGAAACTGTTATGCAGTGGGGAAGGATAAAAGGGTCTTGCCATCAGTTGCCTGGCTGGTCAGAAGACTAGAGGAAATTGGACTGGGAATTAGCAGCAGTTAGGAAGCTAATGTGTTTCCAGAAGTAGAGAGATATGCAAAACCATGCCCCATTTAGTGTCCCTCGGAGGTCCACAAGGTCAAATATTGCTTTAAAACTCCTCATGCCTGAAGGCCACAGCCTATCTATAGGCAGGAAGTTTTCTCCATCCCCAAAACAGGGATGGAAGTCACAGACCATGTCTGCTTCTTAACTCTGCCTGGGCAACATGCTGGTCGGCACCATCTAAAGCACGCCAGGGACCTTGCTAACCCTGCAGCTGTATGGGTGACACTCAAGTTCAATTACTCTAAAATGCCCATGGAAAGTCTTTAACAACAACCTGTTAGTGTAGATGCAGCCTTATTCTCTTCTGGAGCTTTTAATTTGTGGGGGAGAGGGGGTTCTGCTTGTTCTTTGCAGTGAGGACAATGTAAATAGACAATGGTTTGTTAGAAAAAGCAAATTAAGTCACATCAGTGAAAACAGTCTATCAAGGCTTCATCAGCATTATACTAAAGTTATGCTAACAGCCATCTACCCTAGATAATATACCTATGCATTAAATTATCTTAAAGGAAGGATGTCCATGTCTTTCTGGCTTTAATAGTGCAAAATACCTTTTCAAGTATGACACTGTCTTGTCATCTACTGAGAAATGTTGGCTTCTTCTGTACTGGTATGTACATGAAATACAGCTTTTGTGTTAAATGCTTGTTTAACTTATTTACTGCATTTTTCAGATTTCTTGTGCTATAAACTATAGGTAAGATTATGCAAACATAGATTTATTTTTTCCCAACAAGATTATACAGAAGCTAATGAATTTCCCACTGTGACTTAAGTTTTCTAGCTCATCTTGCATATATATTGCATCTAGCTCTTCCATATATATTGCATATAGAAAATATGTTTGAAAAAAGGATGATGACAGCATAAAACTAAATGCCAGACAACTGTCAGTTTGTTGCAGGGAATTCAGAGATTTTGCAGTACAAGATTAGCCAAAGAGAAGCGTGGGTTTTGGTGGAATTTTTTTGTGGACTCTTTGTTTGTTTGTCCTTTCTACCCACTTCATTTCCTTCATCCCTCTGTAACTTTTAAGAGCATCTAGTAACCTGTAGGAACCTCTGGGGAAAGTTTTTCAAGAGTTTAGGCTCTAGTGCCATTTTATTAGATAGGGATTCATTCAATTTCATTGCAATACTGTGTACATTTGGAATTTTTAATGTGTAGGTCATATAAAACACTGGACATATATTAGTATTTCATAAGTTTGTGAGGTGTTCATGCTAGATATTATAGTTCAAATAGTACTGTTTAAAATACTGACTAAAATACTTATCTTGCCAATAAAACCTCTTTATTTCATTGCATGGAAGTGGAAGAAATAGCTGTTCCTTGTGTAAGGCTATATGGAGGTTTTACTTAACTGAAACAAATAAAATTAACTAAACCTATGCGTAGTCCTCTCCCTTTCCTGGAAGTTGGCAATATGAATCAACTATTAGCATTAGTGTATCCATGTGATTATGTTTAGCATCATTGCTCCTTTTTCTGTATATCATATGTTTTGGATACCATGAAGAGTATTTTTGCTCCTTTTTGTTTTAAGAAAGTCTCAGTTTGTGTGCTACTGCACAAGTATCCCATCTGTCTTCTCAGTCCATGCAGAAAAAAAGATTTAAACCAAGTAACCAAGGGAAAAGAAATAATTCTAAATTTACTAAAATTATCCCAACTTCATGAACTCTGGCAATTGAACAAACCTGAAAAAATAAATATTGGAAAAACTTCAGAATTTTCTCAGAAGTTATGGTTTAATGTGTCCTGTTCTATGTGAGTTAGATATTGCCCCTATTGCTAGGACACAAGACCTGCTCCTTAGCATTTCTGTAGAAAGGGGAATATTAGGAGCCAAATAATTAACCCAAATAATTTAGTAGCACTCTCTTAAGACCTACAGCATAGCTGTAGTTGTGCTAACAATGTATTGTCATGACAAAGAACATGCATCAAAAGAAAAGCCACAAACTTCTGGGTGGCAAATAGAACTAAAAAAAACCCCACTGTTTTTTCAAAGAATATGCAGGAGGTGCCAGATATTTTTGAATCTTCTAAGAAGGCAAGCATACCTTATACAGGGGGAGAGAATAATATTTCTGCCATTTCCTCCCTCTCCTCCTCTCACTGTTTCCATCATAACTGGGCAGTCTTGGCTGGTTTGTTCTCATTCATATCCTGATCTATGGCAGGCTTTGGGAAGATGACAGAACCAACTGTCCAATTTTTCAAAGCTGAAGACACACAGATGAAGCAAAGAGCCACTCCTGTAGTATTACAGCCTAATTCTGTCTGCCCAGTGTCATCACATAAATACTGATGCTCCCCCTGAGGCAGCCATAGTGCTAAATGAAAGGTGTCTTAGTACTGTCTTTCAGCTGTGTTAGAGACTTGTAGATCATCTATATGGTTAATGGATGGATGTGAGGCTCTAGGACATAGATGATATTAGTTAAAGGCTGGAAACCTAAACCCAAAAATAAGTCATTTTTTAAATGTCTGTTGGGTTAAAAATACCTTTTTTTGAAGCTTTGAACCTGCCCAGTTCCCTTGATATCAAGGCATGGACAAAAATTAAATTTCTCATTTGTGATAGGATCAGATGGATAAGAATCTACTGCATGTGTTGCAGAAAACCCCTCAGTATTAACAGACAAGACTATGGAATTACTCCTGTCATATAGAATACTCAAGAAAAATTCATAGTCAGTTAAGCAAATTATGTAGTTTACTTAGGCATTGTGATTCGTTAACTCTGTGGGCTTCTGTAACTTCTTTGAGAGACCTTACAATCAAATGTCACCTGTGAAATATTTATAGCTCAAGTATAGGAGTTCTGTTTCTTATTAGATTTTTTTTCTGTAGTTATTTTGAAGCTTTGATCGTTGTCTTTACCCTAAGTGCTTGCTAACATGGTTGGAAGATAAATAAATCACTCAAACCTGTAATTGCAAGCTACTTTCTCTGCCATAAGCAGCACAGCCTGAGGATCCACAATCATGTAGTATTCTAGTTTCTTCTCTCCTTGAGCCTTTTTCTTGGCTTTTGTTCACATAAAAATTCAAATCTTTTTGCCAGAGGAAATTAAGCTCAAAGAGCTTATTCTCTACAGGAAACACTTGATAACAAATTTAGACAGTTGGATTCTACTTTAAAAGTAGCTGATGGGAAAGTTTTAGTCCTAGGAATCAGCACTAGTGTCCAGGATATGATTATAATACATTGTAAGAAGCCACTCTGAAACTGAGACTTTTTCTGTGGCTCAAGTAATTCAAAGGAAATTTTCCAAAATAATCTGTTTTATGCATGCTAGTGAACAAATGCAGCAGAACAATTTGGGTTGGGGTCTGTAGTCTGGGCTAGATAATATAATCATCCTGACACCTGCAGTCTTGGTTCAGCCCAAAAGTTAGTGTTGATCAGAGATTGCATTGGATAGATGTATGGATGAAAAAGTTAGGAGCAGAGAAGGGAAGGGGGAGAGTTTGCTATCTTTAAGAGAAAGGAATGTGTAAAGCTTTCATATTATTTTATAAAATAATAATATGAAAGCATGGCTGTTTTGATTGAAAAGTTATTTACTTAAACTATCTTACTCTATTTTTACATGCCACAGGCCTGTAAATAGGTCACATGTACCTATGACCTAGTGAGTGTTTTTTGGGAATGGCTGTGTATAGGACCTTTGATTCCACTACAAGGTAACATTCCAGGTGAAGACCAATTATAAGGACACACAATGCCCTATGGCCTTCATTTCTTTGTCTATACTTTGAGAAAATGGGTAAGAGAAGAACTAGGTTGTTCTGCATTTGTGTCGTGGAAATGCAGCTACTTGAAGGAATGACAGCATAATTAGTGACAGAATTGTTTGAGCTGGAGGCACCACTTGCAGAGAAATGAAGCAAGTGTGTTATGAGGTTGCCTTTAGATGAGCAAAGCAAATGAGAAATGTTGCTGTTAAAAATATGAAAAGTCACTTTCTCACAGAGTGCTTTCCTGTGTGGTTGAAGTACTATTGTGTGGGCAGCAGCAGCTAAGGGATTCCCAAGGCACTTGTGTTCTATTTTTCCACCGTGTTGTTTCTAGTAGACAAGAAAAGAAAATTGCATGATAGGTACTATATTTCTTATTGCTTTCCTTATACAAAAAATTCCTAGAAAACTATAGTTTCATGTTCTATTCAGAAACCAGGTGTCTTTATAAACTTGTACAGTTAAAAATCCATCATGCCGGTTATTTGAATCTTAAATATATCTTTCTCCTCTGTTTAGATTTTAAAACAAATCACGAACTTTATTGGGTTTTAGTGTGGGCAATAGATCAGCAAGATTTTTTTCAGTCAATAATCTTGGTTATATCACATCAAATTTCTGAATAAAACTGAATTGTACTATAACTGCCCTTTTAAATAATTTTGAGCAATACCTTTGTTCTTTCAATGAATTGTGGAAAATTAAAGATATAAACTTTTTTCCTTGGCAAGGGGAATAAATACATAAACAGATCTTTTTTTAGCTTTATTTTTGTTCATTTTTATTAAGAACGTGGATAAAAGTGGGATCTGGATATGATGACAATAGTCTGCTACTATTTTCAGTCCCTAGAAATGTCTCATGAAAATGATTTATGATTATAATGTTTTTAGATACATTTTTATATTTCTAAACTTTGGCCTTACGTGACTTGGTCAGAACTGAAATACTAGGTCTTGTAAAGATTCATGAGTAGTATGTATACTTCCTGTCCCATAATCCTGCTATACTCAAATACTTTCCATATCAAAGGATTTCTGTTCAAATAATTATTATACAACAAATTGTTTTTGATATTCTCAACTGAATAAAAGGCATGGTGAATATGTTAAATTCTGAGACAAAGAAATGGCTTTGTGTATTTTTAGTGTTTTTCTTACATAAATTTAATTAAAGTCAACCGAAAAAGGAGATATTGTAAGACATACAGATACTTCTTTCTCTGAAATACTTGTCTTTTAATCACTTGGACACATTTAGATTGCAAATGTTATAGTTGGAAAGGGAAGTCTGAAAAAACACATATAGAGGATAGCCCCTGAATGCTACTTGTCTCAGAAATGTAGTAATAATTTTAAACATTCACTCCCTCCATCCATCACACAGGTCAAAGTTGATGTTTTCATCGAGACTAAGCCTGAGTGAAGAGTTGACAAAAGATACTAAAGAGTTTTTGTTATGAATAACAGATCTTTTTAGCCAGAGGCATTTTGAGAAGGGCAAAGGGTTTTGGTCAGAAAGCAGATACTAAAGAGATGCTCATATTTCTTCTACATTTTTATGCTGCTGTTGTCTCATGCCAAATTAAATAAGTATATAGTACTTACAGATATTTAAATTTAATATATTAGCATTTCATTGTCTTTCTTCACATCAGAAGATATCTCAACTGATGCTTGAGGTCAGCTTAGCTATCGTCAGTTTATTAGCAAGGCTTATTATATAACATTTCTCTTGGAATATCAGTTTTTCTTCTTGTGACCCATAAAGGCATTTCTTTTGAAGTCCACACTTTTGAAAGTGGCTGTGAATTGCCATCTCTGTCATGTTCAACAACAGGGATTCTGTGAATTTGGATATGGAAGAGATGGGGAAATTTCTGTAGAAATGTATATAAAGTATGCTGTTATTGGTGGCATGCTTGTCTTTTCATTCTTGCTGATTTTTCTGATTCCATTCTGAATGTTTAGGTCTGAGATCAGGCATTGAGTTTAAGTATTTAAATTTGTGAGGGTTGTTTTTATGGTGAAGAAATGTTGTCTGAGTGTAATGATGATGCTTTTTAGAGATTTGTATTAGTTTTGGTGTGTAAATTGTTTAAGTGAGCAACATATTTAATAATTGCATTGAAGTATTCCTAAAATCTGTGCTAAGGAACTTTAAATCCACTGTCACTTAATAACCTTGAATATTTCTCTGCTAAATCTTACTAGAAAATTAGCAATTAATCACATGCATTATTATACAGCTTCTAGCGATCAATTCATAATACTTCTTTTAACATTGAAACAGATTTAAGGACCTAACTGATTCAGTTTAAATGCTGATTTAATACTATGAATAAGTCTTTTCCCTTTAAAACGAGTTAACTGTTTATTTGTCCTTAACCACTGAGGCATAAGAGCTGTATTTATCCCTTCTTTGCCTAGGAGGGGATTCACTTAGCTATGCCCAGGGGAAATTGCATTTTTCAGTTTAGGGAAGTCAGCTGCCCTCAGGAATAATCTTTACATCAATGATATAATGATCAAGCATCACATTTAAGAGTCACAGGAAATCCACAGAGAAAAGGTTTGATTTTGATTGGAATCTCAAGTAGGAGAAAAATGTTCCTGAATGGAGAACATCTTAAAAGGAAATAGTGCTGATGACAGGAGCAGAGCCTAAGGTTAACTCCTCATCTATAAGTATAATAATAACAGTTCTAGATTAATTCCAAACATAAAAGAGACAGAAAAAGTTGCTTGTTTAAAATGTAGGTAGGTATAGGAATGCTTTTGTTTTATTTATGTTGTTTTTTAACACAAACACAACTCTATTGCAAACATTTGATATTTGGGTAATAACTTTCTCCTTTCGGTCTTAACAGCTGTTTGCTGCTGTTTGCTGCTTAGCAAAGCCAAGCTATGCAGAGTAGCAGTCACCAAATAAATGGTACTAGGTGATACTTACCATGCTTAGTACCTGACTGGAGGTTCTTGGTAGTATTTGGTGAGGTACATGGAGGAACTGCCACTGTTTTGAGCAAGGCATCTTCCAGTAACCAGAGAACATCAAAACACGGTTTGCTCCAGGAGAAAGTGGAGCAGTCTCATGTATGTAATGCATGAGTCTATCACAAAGTTGTTCAGTCATTCAATCTTTAAGAATTCTCTTTGGCTCTACAAGCTTCCTCACAGCAGTTAGCCAGTGTAGTTCTGAGGTTTTTTACTTCTGTATCTTTAAAATCAGTGCCTGTTCCATATGTGAACAGTGATGTTTTAGATTTATTTGTTTGTTTTTGTCACAGACATGTTTCTGTGGCTTGGAAAACTACTGCCTCTAGTTCTTCTGGGATCCGGGAACCTGAAAGTATTTTTGCACAGAGATAAGCTCAGTCTTTCCCAGAAGAAATATTTAATTCCACAGTATTTCTGAAGTGAGTCTCCTTCAATCTGTCCCCAGATCCACTGAATATCTACTGATTTTTTCAGTTTCAAAAGCAAATGAATCATTATCACAGGGGTGTGCCACAATAGCATTGAAGTTTTCTCTCTTTCATGGGGATAATTATAATGATGTATTGGAAATGGGATGTAAGTTTACAGATAATTTAAAAAAATTTAAACCACACCTTTAATGGCTATAAAACATACTCATAAATGGCTTTTCCTATCAATACTAAATAAATGTGTGGACAGTTGAGGGGAAAAATACCATAAGGCTCTTGCATTCTTTTGTAGCTTATTAAGAACTGGGAATCAGAAATCTGCCTGAATTTCCTTAGTTTAGCCAACTCAAACAGCACAGAATTAGAAGCAAGGAGAGGAATGTGTATTTTTTGTGTATATGTTGTACACCAGACTAGGTACAGGCTATCTTGGTGGTACCTAGCAAAGACTAGTAGGTTTTCTCTGACAGTGTAGTAAACTGGGCTTGAGAACACAGAGCAGAAGGGTAAAGTTTCATCTAGGCCTTTTTCAGACTGCCTTTTCCCTGATGGTTTGTGTATGACTTGATCTTACTTAATGTTGGTTACTTGACCATAAAGAAGACAGTTCAGTTATCATCAGCAGTTAGGGGTATGTAAACCCCTGGTTTGTTTGAAAAGGCAGAGTTTACAGAGAGATATTTTTAGTAAGATATCAAAGAAGATTTGGGGGGTTTTGAAAAATTTGAACATTTTCTTCTTGAGTTTCATAAAAGGTAGCTAACATTGACCATGTATCGTTGAACCTTTTCTTCCCTCGTGCCCTTTTTATGATGTTGTGTGACACAAAAGCGATAACAGGAGTGAAGAATATGACAGAGTGTGTAAGAGTGATGCCTGCTCCCTTCTCTGAATAACAATTTATCAGATACACTGCCAAAAGGAAGACGTTTATAGTGTTAAATAGAATGTTCACAATTTCATGGGACCTATGCCTTTAGGCGAGAAAATGATCTAAAGGTATTCACTGCAGTAGAAGGTGACCATAAAACTACTCACTTTTAGAAGTAAAAAAAAGCACTAAATTTTGTCTCTGCTTTTTCAGTAATTCCTTGACATCCTTACCCATTGCTGAGCAATGACACAATTGCCAGAAAGTTTTTTGTACGTAAAAACACATGCAGAAAGGAAGAATAATGTGATTTCTTCTATTTTAAAGTATTTTAGAAGTAGTCAGATACTGATATAGACTGCATGAATTTTTGCTCATTCCTTCTGTGTTATTATATATATATATATTTATATATATATGTGTGTGTGTGTGTGTGTGTATATATACACATAATATATATAATTATATGTTATTATATATATATAAGGTTTGGGATTTTTTTAATTATGAAGTCAACATTAAAAAGGTACTGTCTCACAGAGCATAAGTTTAGACACATTTTTATATCAACCTTAAGATGTAACTACTGCTTCTATGGATTTTACAGTTTGATGCATATTTAGAATATTAGTCTTAAATTGGCTGGCTCTACCCCTCTAAATAGGCCTCTACCCCTGTTCAGAGATTAAGACTGGAACATAAATTATTTGGAATTAAAAATCTGAAAATTTCCCTCCTTAGGCTTCCATACTCTGGATGAAAGACTAAATAAAAGAATAGGTACATTTCGATGCCTGGTGGAATGCAAGGCTGAAGATGGAGCAGTGGTTACACTCCTCCTCTTTATATTTTGCTTTCATTAATTTCATTGCTGGAAGCAATTGAGAAGTAACTGGGCACTGATGGGTTATCTGTAGTGATAACTTCATAGGTATGTGCCCTGGCATAAAAAAGTATGTTAAGTGTCGGAAAATCTGGTAGACTGAACAAATACTTGTGGATTGTGTATATATGCAACATGCAAAACCAGGCAGCTTTTATATGCAGCTGGAAACTTAATTTGTTTCATGACTTTTAAAAGCTTTTAAACAGATTGAATGCGTATTACTGCAGAAAAAAAAGAAATGTTATAAACTTGGAAATGAAATCCACACTACTGTAGAACTTTCAGGCATGTGGCATATTGCATTCTTGGTTCCCGTCTTTGCCTGTACTTCTGAACTCCCAGCACAGCTCTGAGGTCTCAGACCTCCAGAGACAGAGACTATTGCATTGATTGTGTAGAACTGTGCTTTGTGTGGGTTGATACTGTTTGATTTTCCAAGGGTATACTGCTAGTCTCAACAAATCTGTTGTGAATAACTCTTTTATTCTTTAATCTTCAGGGTTTCTTCTGAAAAAATACTTGACACATAATCTTGAGGGATTTTTTTCCTGTATTTTTAATGAGCCCTCTTTTCTGTTTCTATTAAATATTAAGATTTACTATTTCTTTAATTGCAGTTTAGTCAAGCAGGGAGTCTTTCAATGGATAGCTTTGGAAAGTGGCAAGATTTTCTTTTGTTATATTAAACAGTGTTTTCACATTCCATAATGTTCTCAATTCAGCAACACTGAAGCACATCATAAGTTTAATTAGAGGCGTTTTCTTAAAGCAGTGTTTGGGCTGATAAACAGAAATATTGAGAAGTAATTTTCCTAATGATATAGCAGAAGTATTTTGGGACTGTAGCACAAGACTCTTGACTATTTTTTCCTTTCTTTCTTTGTCTGTCTTTCCGTGGAACAAGAATTACATAGTTTTATTTACCTTCTTCATTAAATACCTTTTGTGACAGGAACCATCATGAGGCATTATCAAAAGCAATTGGAATGACCAAACAGATCCTCATTAGGGAAAAAAAAGAGGTCTAAACCTATTTCAATCGGTTCAGAGCTTAATAGCTTTATTACTCTTTGTGTTTGTGATCCAAATAAATTTTTATTATAATGGGTAAGTACTTTTATCAAAAATGTTTTTGTATGTTTCCTTGCCCATAGTTTACCTATTCTGGAATTTTCATTTGTTAATATTCTTTTAGTTGTGTACAGAAGATGTATTGAAGCAAGGAAATATATATCTTCTGCACTGAAATAAATCCTTCTTAACATTTAATTCAAACAAAATAAATTCAAATTAAAGGGCAAAGAAATTTAAGCTCCAAAACCTATTAGCAAATAATACAAAGATCAATGGATACATTTTTAAAGGTTGAAAATAAATTGAAGTTACAGATTGTGTAAGGTTATCATGTATTCTGGATGAGTGTGCTGTTTCTTTGACTTACTTGAAGCTGAAGTGTTTCAAGTTACACTGATGTTTAAAAGCTGTGTGTGTATCTGTGTCTGGAACAAGAGCAAAAACATGGGAAGTCTGAAGTCTTGTCTAAGGATTACTTTAAGAATATTTTCTTTCCTTGGACTACTTCCTGATGTTGTGAAACAGACACAAAGGTAATATACCTGTGTAGAAACGTTTACAGGTGAGTATTTCAAAACTCTTGTGAACAATTACTTTAAAAAATAGACTTGCCTTTAAAGTGTGCTCTTGCCACATAGTTCCCTTAAACTGCTGCTAAGACAGGCCTCAGACATTGTGCCCTTCACTTACTGCAGGGTATGAATATATTGGTGAATCTATTGCATATATCAGCAGTTCTGTGACAAACAGGAGGGACTAACCTAGGAGGAAGGTTACATTAATAATTCTCATATCCCAGTTACCAGATCCCACCTTAAACTGGCACAGTACTGCATACTACTGTATTTGTCTTACATAGAAATACACAATATAGCCAAATGATCATCACCATGGAGGAAAAAAAATCCAAAACAGTAAATGTCAGCTGTTTTGCAGACAAAGAACTCCCTGCTTCAAGGCTGTAGGCATTGAGAAAGTTGGAGTCTGTCTGGACTGCTTTTAGTACAGTATTGCAGGTAATGGTGCAAAGTTGTAGAGTTGTATGAAACAAAACTGATGGTTTTTTTGTTCTCATTCATCCACACATTCTCTTTTACTCGTGTGAGTGCTGCAACATGTGTCCACATCGTCTAGGCAGGAAAACTGGCAAACACCTAGCATGTCTTTTTCATGGCTTTTGCATTGTTCCTGATGCTGAGGCCTGGATGTGACTTTTTCACCCTAAAAAGTTGAGAGTAGCTGTAATTTTTTTTTCTTCATCTTGTCCCACCTTCAAGAATCATTAGGAAATGCTGCTGATTTATTCACAGTCTTTTTTTCTTCTCTTGCTGCAGTTTCTTTGGGGTTTTTCCTTGTTTTCTTAGAATTTTTTTTACCAAGGTCAGGTTTCTTGAGAATAAACTGTGATGTTAGTATCTTGATGTTGTCAACAATTGTAATTCTTTCATGCCTTCTTATCCTTTCTTCCAATGTTTTTATACCCTTAAGTTCCAATTCGCATTCTATTTATACCTTGTTTTCATTACAAACCTTCACAATTTGTTATTGGAAAGAAGGGCTCATAGCAACAAAGAAATTATAAACTTTAATCTGTGGCACCTGTTGCAAAGCACGTGCCTTCAGACCGCTTTTATTTAAGTATGCTTAGAGTGATTTGGACACTTAGAACAATTTCTTGTAACAAAATCTTATCAAAGAACATTGTGCTTCATATGGCCTTCCCTGGGGTGCAGTGGGAAAGAGAATGAAACACACATTTGTGTGAAAAGTATTGTACTAATGAAGGCAGTCTAAGAGGCTAAAGGAACTTGATTCAAGCACTGTATACTTGCAAATGTAATATTGGGCTACAGGAGAGGTAGAGCTTCCCTTTATTATGATGGTAAAATTGTATCTTAAAGTTGTCCAACATCACAAAAGCAAGGCCAGACTTCACTATTTTATAGCTACAATTCTATGTTGTAGAGTTCAGAAAATGGTAATATCTGTAACAAGAAAAGATAGTGGAAATATTAATGCATATTGAAATTGGTGAGTATTTTGCCTTTGATGACTAAACTTAGAGAAAGTCTAGATGAAGTGAATTTTTATTTTTATTTTTTTAATAAATCCAGGAGGTCACAGAATGTGTCACACTGATATATTCTGTGCTAGGAAAGGCACTGAACAAAATATAGACCGAGACTGCTATTTTTGCAAGGGATCCCTTGTAAACCTTTCCTAATGATTGTCCTCCTTTACTCTTGGCAGTGGTGATTTGTCTGTTCTCTCAAATGTCAGTTACCCAAAGATAAAGGAAAGACATGAGCAGCAGGTATGTAATCTTCTCTTTATCTCTCCTTCAACATTTCAGGAGTTTTACTTTAAATGTGGAGCACACCCAACTGCTGACAGTGAAACATCTGTGGCTTTGAACCTCATTACAACAAACAGCCGCTGTATCACATGTATAACATGCACAGATATCAGGTAAGTACAACAAAAATTGTCAGAGATGTACAGTCTCAGTGCTTCATAGTACTTATCACTTACAAAGAGCCTCTTTTTCTTTGTTCATTTTCCTTTTTAAAGGCTGGGGTTTTTTTCCCAGGTAACATGTTGAAAAATGGGTTATATTTTCAGGTGTGTTATTTGTTTTGCTGGTAAAATTGCAGTTCATATTTATTTACCTTAGTCATGTTGCAGGTGGAACTATGACTGCTTAAGTTCTAACTAAAAGTTCAAGTGCTCAAGATAGTGGCATAAGTGTGTAGATATTTTCTGCCAATATGTATTCAAGAGCCAGGGAAAGAGCTGGATTTTTGAGGGAGACAGACTGTTCCTGAAGATATTAACTTTTTGCTGCTTGTTCTATACATCAAAGTAAAGCGTTTCTGTTCTCATGTTTGTGTTTATTGTAATTTGAAATACTGTAATCCATCTTTGCATGTGGTATTTGGGCTCATACATTCAAGAATATCCATTACTTGCAAATGCATGGATTAAAAACTAATTGCCCGAAAAAGACAGCTACCATTGTAGTGAAGAATTACCTGAAACACATTTGTCTACGGATCAGGAGGTATTTTATACAAAAGTGTAAAGAGAATTGTGAAATGGTAGTTGTTGGTCAGAAGGAAGAGATTGGAAAGGACGCTTGAACTCTGTACTGATTTATACGGTGTGTCTTCTGGAAAGAGCTGGTTTTGTAAGCATCCTTTGTGGTGTATTTACAGAGCTGGCTCCTAGGTACAGATTAAGTGAAGACCAAATATCAGTCTCTGTCAAACTGGTACGTCAGAATTCTGCAGCAAGGGTGCACCCAGCTACTCAAAAGTGGCTGGTTCTCCTGTCCCTTCTAAAATTCCCTGGGCACAAGAATGATTTGGCTTATTGAAGTGCAGGCCTCCAGTGAATGTCTATAGTGCTAAATACAAGGAGTACAGGGGCTGATCCCCAATTCCAAGCCAGATAAAAATGACTGACAGATGTCCTGCATGGAGCTGTATAACCTGGTGCTTCATCACAGCCAGTTAGTTGTGGAGCTGAAACCCTACCACTGTAGATCTGCAGTGAAAGTACACTTTTTATCCTAGCAGTAAGATGGAATGGAAAAGGGTTATTCATGTCCCAGTATTTCCTGTCTGGGGCACAGGAAGTTTCACAAGAGCTCACTGATCTACATGAAGTGCAACAAAGGGGTAAAAATTGCTGAATAGCTGAGCATTTTGGGATAAACAGTCCTACCCCTGGGACATGTGTCCATGGGGTTCTCAAGAACTCTAAGTATTTCTTGACTGCAGGAGTTGTCTCTTCCTGAGAATTTACTATGATTTTGTTAAGTTTACAATTAAAAAAACCCCAGAACAACCACAAAACAAACAAAACCAACCATAAACCACCAAAACAAAAAAAACCAAACAAATCCAAAAAACCAAAAACCAAAAACAAACAAATGCCCCAAAAATCCAAGAAAACATAAGGAAAAAGACTTGTCTAAAATCCCCTTTCTGGGTAACATTAAATAAAAGAAATTTTTTTCTGTCTCATCATGTCAAAATATTGATACACATTTCTATGATAACTCTAAATTTTTGAGAATGTATTGATACATTAAATTCTGATTATATTTCAGAATTTAGATTTTTTTTAAAAAAACATAAAAGACTCCCATGCACATTTGTGTAATACTAGACATTTGTATGTGATACCAAAACCCAACACACTATTTTACTATTTTTTGTATAGGAAGTGCTGCAAGTTGTTAAAATAGAATTTCACGTGTATCTTTGGGTGGATAAAATAATTTTCCAATCAAAGCCATGCAAAGAATTGGTTTAGTGTCTGATTTTGTTTTTTACCAGTTGCAAGGATGGTCAAATGTAAGTTTTGACCATCAGAAAGACCAAGATTGTACAGTGAAAACGTTTTTCAGTTATGAAAAGGTTACTGTAAAGTCTTGGGCTACTTAAAAAATCTCCACTCAGGGTTTTTTTGTGTTTCTAATTCCTTTCTCCAACATTCTTGTAATATTTGTATGTAATTCCAAGAAATGACATAGATAGCCTTCAACTTTTTACTTCAGTTAAATATTTAGGTGATTGTACTGGCAGTTACTTTCTAATATGCTTATGCAGTTGAAAAGTAGCATTTAGGGAACTTTGCTGTTTAAAGTATTTTGTGAAATCTACCTTCATCTTTCAGTAGCATTCATGTGAAAAAGAGAATTAATTGCATTTGGTGCATTAGCTATTACTTTGTATTAGCTTCAATATAGTAAAAGAAGAAATTTGTGTCTGTTCTTCAAAGTAGATTTTCCTTCCTTTTTTTTCCGAAAAAAAAACCCAAACCAACAACAAGACACCAAACAGGAAAAGTTGACAACAAGGTGCTATTTGCATTTTTTAAAAATATTTTTATTTGCAGCAACATACACCAAATCTCTTATCCAGACACTGTATCTCACATAATTTCCATCAGTTTATCATTAACAGTTAGTCCACCACAGGCAGAGTAATAAGTTCCAGGATTCTGGGCGAAGCACTTGTATGGTTTTAGCAAGGTTAGCAAAGCTCCTAAAAATCTTACATAAAGCAGTAGTGTACTCTGCTATATATTAAAAATACAAAGTGGAAGCAGTGTTAATCTACTGCCAGTTTTTATTCTTAAGTTTACATTAGATACACTTAGTTTTCCTTAGGTTTATATTTTATGTAAGTATTTTCATGCAAGTCTGACCAATAGAGTGAAATACTTGAAAGCCAAACACCCTTGTAGGGCTATGGTAAATACATAGGCAGTATTCCATGTAGTGTAATGCCTTCCAATGTGTTCTGCTTATCTACAGCAGAGGTAGTGTGAATTGGCAGCCTTTATGCATTCTTTTTCTGTAGCGTTCAAGGTGATGGGTTTCTATTCTATGTCTTTGAAGAAGCTTTAATAGGTTGAGCAAATGGCTGGAAGTTGAAACAAATACTAAAACTGCTCAATCCTCGAGGGAAGATCTGCTTGTGTCAACTGTTTCCAGTAGAAATAACATCAAAAGGGGTTAGGAGTACCCCAGGGTACCCATAAATCAGGCTCAGGAATAACAGCAGTTTTAAGTAGTGTGAAAATAAAATGTGTAGAACAGAAATGCCTCACGTCATCTTTCACAAACTCGGTAGGGTACAATTCCTAAAGGCACCATTATTTTTAGCTTTCAGCAGATACAAATAAGTGTAAAAGATATATAGGACATACTGTCACTTAATAGGTAGAAAGAATTCTCCAGAAGGAGAAGTATTTGGTGTTGTGTTACTAGTATTTTTTTTTTCTAATCTAATAAATCCCTGCTTCATAGTCTTGAACAAAGAAATGTTTTGCTTTGTTTAAACGGGAATCTTATATGTTTTTCTACTGTCTGGACTTTCTAATCAAGGAGTTGGAAGTGGGAATTTCTGCTAGTGGTGATAGTAGTGTATATGGTAGTTATTCTTCAAGGGTAACTGTGGTGTAATGTCTTTCTCATAGTTCTTTTCAGGCAAATCAATTCAGACTGTGATCACATTAGATTCCATGGGCAGGAGAGTAATGGAGAAGTTCGGTACTGAGAGGGAAAATAATGAATGTAGTATAGGAAGTCCTGCTGGAAATTCATTGAGTGGCTCTCTTCTCCTTCAGACAATAAAGAATGAATAGCTGCATGTTATTGGCAATAACAATATGTTAATTTGGTTTGTGTGAGATTACTTTGGACCTCCTAAGATTCTCACTAGCTCTTAATCAGCCATCTTTTTCAGTCCTTTTTTATTTTTTTTTTTACAAAGTACAAGTTCGAAACTCTTTCCATCCAGCAGCAGTTTGACATTCTCCTAATTGCTCATTTCCTCTATTGCAGAGTCAGAACTGGGACAGATGAGTTGTTTGTTTTTTGGTTTTTTTTTTTAATGGGCTAGTGTTCCTAAATTGGTAAGGAATAGAATCATTTGCTTCTCAATAAATGCATATGTGAATGATTTTTTGTTGTGGCTTTTACCTGTAGATTTTATGTGCCAAAAGAAGACCATCTCTCTAAGTTTATTATGGGGATTAGGGTTTTTCTAATTTTATATTCTGGATTTTGATCTTTATGATGTTATTGTTGATATAGGTGTATCATGTTCCTTACTGACCTACATGTTGTACTGTGTTATGAATTAATGTTGTAAATTGCTCTGAAGTAAAATATTTCTTCAATTACAGTTTAAATACTGTTTAGAGACACCTGAAATAATTTGCCTTTCTTCTTGTAAAAGATATATGAAACCTGGGTTTCAAAAAAATAGAAGTGGAAAGAGTATCAGAGGAGGATACATCAGCGACTGTGACAAGAAATAGATGAGGTAGCAGGAGAGCTATGGTATTCAAAACCTCTCCATTACAAATTCCAAAATCTTTAGTTGATTATTTGAATCCAATGCTACGGCTGAAGAGACAATTTTCAAAATTCAGCTTTTGATGGAGAGCCACCAATTAGCTCAGTTGGTTAGAGCATGATGCTAATGCTGTTGTTGTGGGTTTGACCCCTATACAGGTCATTAACATAAAAGTTAGACTTAATGGTTCTTATAAGTCCCTTTTGACACAGAATATTCTGTGATTTGTTCAGGAACTGTTCATTTTCTTAATGAAGAAGATGTAATACAAATTTGATTCAGGTCAATTTTGCTGTTACTTGAAGAGAGTTTTACCAGGGCTCTTCTGTTGTTTTCTGAGATGAAAATGCAGACCATGTCCATTGGAAGACATTACCCATGTGATGTATTCAGAAGAGTAAATAGCATCTTATTCTAGACCTATAATTGCTATTTCTCTTTGCTTCTGGGACATAGAATCCTAAATTTACCCCTTGGGCCATCCAAGGAAGCTATTAAATCTATATTTAGCTATTCTTTTTTGAAGTACTTTTTCCCCTCTCTGTGACCCATCTTGATAATGTGGTCTCTGCTCCAAATCTCTGTTAAATTCTGTTGCCTTTATAAACCTTGAGTAGTTTGAAGAGGAGTGGAAAAAGATTGTGCTAAAAATTAAATCTGCTTTGTCTAAGCACTATGACCATCTGGGACAATGTCTACTGCTTTATTCCCTAATGTTCCTTAAGTTAATGAGATTTCTTAAGAATCACTTATTTAAAGCATGAAATTTGATATAAAACTAGGAACTCTTACTAATTGATTTAGAGCTTTTTTTTTTTTTCCCCTCAATAAGGTAACTTATGGAATACTCTTGTTACATCTGTAATATTTGAGTTCTGCTTCAAGCAAAACCATACAGAGAAAACCTTTTGTTGAGAATTCTGGTGATCTTTTGAAATGTGAACCAAGTCTGAAAATGCCAAGTGACCTTCATTTCCTCTGAGGTGCACACTCGTAATTTCAGACTCAAAGACTTGTACCATGGGCTACTGGAAGATGTGCCTTGTGCATGAAATTCAGTTGCCTTAATCTTTCTCTTGAATTAGAATCACTAATAGAGCAGCCCCCTTTGGCAATGGCAGGACAGCAGGGCAGTCCATACTACTCTGCCTCTGAATCTGTTAAGCTCTGCACTGCAGCTGCATCTCAGTGAGACAACTTCCAGCCTCTGCACATCTGGGGACAGGAGAGTGCGTTGGCAAACCTATTGCACTGTGACATTGTACATAGCCTTTGCCAGCAGGGAACAAGTGAGGAGGATTTTATACAACCTCACTCATCTCCTGTGCTGCACATAAAGCATGAATTTATCTTCATCTGGGAGAATAAAGCCCGTCTACCTTTCCTTCTTTAAGACGCAGAGGTTTTTTCTGTTATTCCTTTGCTTGGCATACGTGTTAGTGTACAGTTGACAGAAAGGACAAATGGAAAGGGATGTATTGACTGCCTGCTGATTTTTTTATTTATTTGTTTTTTACATTTGCCTATGTGTTTGTGAACATAAATATAATAGTGCGTGGTACATCTGAGTGTTAGAAACAAACGTGAGTGAGAATTTTTGTCACAAGTGAATTAAATTTCTGATTTGAATTTATTCCAACAATGTGCATCTCCTGACACACATGGGATAAAATAAATGTCATGAATTTCATTTTGCATTTGACATTTCACCTGAAGCCTGTAGATACCAGAATATTATCAATGGACTCTATGTTATATGCTGTATGTTTTCTGCCATTTATTTACAGTGTGATTAATACAGTGAGCTGTTTTTGTAGATTTCTTCACTTACATATTATATTCATGTTGCAAGACACAAAGACTTAAAAGTTTAAATGGTTTTGGATGAATCAGTAGTTTTAATGTGTCAGGTATCCAAGTGTAACATATCCAAGATTTCATGAACCTCACTTCCAAAATATTCTGAAGAAACCTAAGTATAAATACTTTCATATAATCAATGAAAAACGATAGCTAATGAATTTAATTTTGTTCAAGTATTGTAAATTTAAATGTTAAAGTTAAAATTTATCTGCATTGTCCAAGAAAAGAAGAGTAGCAAATGTTTTTAAAACATAGTTCAAAGACACTCTTTTGAAACTTGCAAGCCCAAAGCATGCCTTTTCTCCCACAGATGCTTGCAGGTTCAGGTGTCTGGGACTTTCTTTTCTCTCTTTTGAAAATGAATTCTTTACCACAAAGGACAAAACATTTTCATCTCTGGTTAGTTTTGCTTCTGGCAAGGTTAGTAATACCTGAATATTTTCACCGTCTGGTAGTGGTGTAGTGACCTATGAGAATTATTATTGGAGGTCACAATCCAGTTATCTTTGGAGAGATATTTGTATTGCAAAGGCACCATCACGGGTGATACTAATCAGCAAGCCTCATCCTTTCAGCAGAGACCTGAGGTCTGAAGGAACAAGGTGAACAAATTGGAGAGATGTTCTTTTCAGGCATCAACTGAGGCATTAAGGGAATGGAATTTTGGGAGGAACTTCAGCTGTTGCTCTCTGCTGAGCAGGCAGTGGTTTGGCTCATCTTGCCCTTCAGTAAGGGGAAGGAAGAGAAAGCATTTGTGAAAGATGTAGTTGGCTTTTACAGCATAGAGAAACAAGAGTGAAAATATCTAAGAAAGAATGAAGCTTCCCAGCAGCAAAAACCTAAATATGTACACAACAGAATAATTTCATTTGCAGGAACTTGGGAAAAATGACAGTTCCTCAGTCAAATAGCTCCAGAGGAATTGTTACCAGATTTCCAAAATGCGTAATTAAAATAAACATGTTTGATGGAATTTGATCGCAAGAGTTTACACACAGTTTTAAATAGATGTCTGAAAGAGCCAAGGTACAGCTCTCAAATTCTATAATTATATTTTTGATGTGTATCACATTCAGGGGTATATGGGTACAAAATTCTGGGAAACCAAGGGAGGGATTGAGGAATATGTTGGAGAAATGTGTTCATTTGTGTACATATAATAAATAGGGGCACCTACTTCTGTATTTCTCTCTAAACCATGGTGCAGAATGAATTGTCATAGCAGTGTACTGACTGACAACAGTATAAGGAAAATATTTCACACATTTTCTATTGACAGTCTGCACTGAGTATGCAAACCTCTTGGTACTTTACAGTCTTGATGGAACTGCAATGGAATTTCATTATTAGAAATACTTATTTTTCATTTTAACTTAATAACTCATGATCACTGATAGCTCTCTTCCCTTTTGTTAATTCTTTGGATGAAGGACTGCTTATGAAGGTTGGTAAAGGTTGCTTCTGAAGACAAACAGTTTCTGAAGGCAATCATAGGGTCTGTTATTTATTTTGTTCTATAAGAGAAGCCAGTAGGGTTCTGTATTTTTTAGATCTTCAGAGAAATTCCTTCTTCCTCCTGATGAGTGTATTTGTATAAAACTTCATTTAGTAAACTTAACTACATGTTTACTTTAAAACATAGCAATTCCAAAATAGTAAATTATTGCAATAAGAGTATAATTGTTGTATAATAATAAATAATAGTAAAAATTTTACTGTAAATTGTGCTGTGATGCACTAAGTTCTTTATCAACTAACTTGACAGCACAATTTCCTTACAAAGGGAAAATCCAGGGCAGGGTGAGGGAGGGGGATAGAAAGTAAATTTGGTCCCATGGCAGAAAATTGACAAAAGTCAAGTTAAATTGTTAATACATAACTGTTATGAACTTGGTACAAAAAGATGCTGATTTGCAGTGTGGTTTGAAAATGACAAGAAATACATCATAATCAAAGTCAATCAAAATCTGTTAAGTCCTGTCAATATCTGTGACATGTTAAGGGAGCTGTGTGCAGACATTTGAAAATGGTTGAAAATGTACACAATTAAGGGAATAATAAATTTCCCAGTACAAGTTTGTAAATGGTAGTGATAATGCAGTGATACTGCACTGGCATGTCAATGTAAATTGACACATGAAAAATGACACCAATAAAAACACACTTTTATATTGTTACAAACTCCTGTACTAAGACTTCTATTTTCACTTGACATGTTTGTTTTAGTTTGTGTTAAAGTAATTCCATATTACTGTACACTGAAATGCAGTAAGCAGGATGAAAACACGTACATTTTCCCACCAAAAGTGTTTGCATTTTTTTCTTAATATTTCTCCAATTACACTGTCATAACTTTCTCTTGCTGAGGAAATAAGTCTTAGAACTGAACTCTAAAGATCAACTGTGGCTGTGGTTGCACATGCTCCTAAAGAGTCCAGTGGTAGTGAAAAGTGAATAAAATAGTGGAGAAAAATGTGTGTTGCTGGATAGCAAGATAAGGGAAAAATGATACCTACTCTACTGAATACATGAGTTAGCATAAATGTTGCTTTTCTGTGTGGATTTCAAAGTATTTCTACTACAGCAAACTTTTACAAAACCCTCCTCTGAGTCACTTTCAGTTTTGTTTCCCTTTAAGGGTATGTACTCCTACATATTTACTAAGTAAAATGGAATTTTGATTAATTTTTCGTACATATTTATATATAAGACATATGTGTGTGTATATACATATATCCATTCTTGTTTCTTTCTTTGTCTTTCTTCTCCATAATCAATCTTCAGTTATTTGAAGTGCATTACATTTATAAATGTTTCCCCCTCCATTCTATTCTTATTTCACTTTACCCAGGAGACAAATCTGCCCATATTTCTGTTGAAAGTAGGAACCAGACAGTGCTCTTTTGGCATGCAAATTCCATTTGCATTTTACAAATTACTCTTTCTTTTTGCTTTGTTTGAAGCAACAAAGGGAACAGTCATACCACTTCCCATAAGGTATGTTCTCTGTAACCACTAAAGGCAGCATCAGCCAAAGAGCTGCCAAGAAAAGCAGGACCAGCCTCCTGATAGACACAGTGCAGGAAAGATGACTGCACTCAGATGTCACCTCTGTGAATCTATCCAGCCTCTTTGGAAACAGGCTGACAATGCTGATGTCAATCTTCAACTGTACTCATGAGGAAGACTATGCCTCTGCTCCCTATGGATTCTCTAACCTTGCTGGAGTTTATTGGATTTCCTGACAAAAGAAATTGTATTTATTCACTTTTGCTATATGTGCGTCAAAAGGTGTCAGAGCATATCCTGATCAGAAAGCAGGTGGTGAGAGGGATGCTGCAACATGGTTCAGTCTAGTTATATAAATATAAAACAGCTTCAGAAAGTCATTTATTCAGTTCAATGCGTTTGTAATTAAATTTTGTTTTTGAAGTAAAATACCAAAATAAGAGATAAAAAGCATTCTAAAGACCCTCATCACTGAAATTTTTTAAAATAGCTCTTTTTCTGTCTTGTCTTTCAAAAATATCCATAATTTCAGGCAAAATATTAATTAATTGTTTTGTGAGGACACATTTATGCATGTATCTGCTAAATTAATTTTAATTAAAAAGACACTTCTCTTACCTTGACCCTTTAGACTTTGATTATGCAAAGAATTTTATGGGTTTGAGTGGGTTTTTTTTGTGATATAAGTGTTTGCAGGTTAAGACTTATATACTGCATAACTACAGATCATTTTCACATAAATAGAACTATGACTTTTCCAGAAATAAGTATCTTCTACAGATGCACAGCCTGTCCCTCTTGCATTCAGCTGTGACCTTGAAAACTGATTAACAAAATTGTACTCTAAGGGATGCAAAGCTTCACATAAAGCAAGTGAAGCATGCACAGGCCCTTGAGGGGTGCTTAGAGTATCTCATAGACTCTAATGGTAATTCCTTTCTCTTTTAATGCTATTAGGTGATTCTGGCTTGAGGCAATCCATAGTACTTTTCTCTTTATTTAATTTTTGTGCCACAGATTTTATGAATTATCTTATTACAACCCCTGTTTCATGTTTTAAAGACAAAGTGCTCTACATGTCTGGTGTGCTAAGTGTCTTCTTCAGCTACTCAGATATTTTGGGTTGTTTTATTGATTTTACATGCATAAATCTTTGGCACAGTAAGATGAAAAGTTAAGTAGGGCTATGATTACCTAAACCTGAAAACAAAGTGGTGCTTGTGAAAAGCATGTAGAGTGCCCTGCATTTAAAGCCTCATTTCCTTCAGCAGTAAGAAGGACTATTTGAAAATACACCATTTGCTGCATTCCAAAAAGTAGTACATTTATTGTTATTTAGTAACTTCGGCAAGCTGTGAAAACCTGGTTTCAAAAATTAATTTATTCATTAATAGATGCTTGTAAATTATTGTACTTTGGACTCTCTAATTCTTCACATTTGTATTTGAATTATGTTTTGGTTAATGAAACACCACTTTGTGGAAGTCAGAGTTGAGAAATAAAATACAATTTAAAGCATTCTACACATCCCTCTTAATCTTGCTGCCAATTTTTGTGTCTTTAAAATCAAATTTGTATGACATGAACAGGGATGTAAGGTATTGTTTTAATAAGTCATTAAAGTAGCAGAAGGCATTAAAAGAATTTCTGCTAGTGATAAAATAAAAAACAGAAGGCAAGATTGAATTGTAGCTATCTTAAACATCTGTAATGTGCCAAGGCAGAAAAGTATAAATTGTAGCATTCCCTGCACCCATGCTTTTTGTGTTAAATGTTAAAAAATCCAGGTACCAAAAGTGGAGTCATTTTTGTTGGTTTTTTGGTCTCTCAAAGTTACAGTTTCTGAAGCTAGAAAGAATGAGGAGAATATACAGATATTAGTTGCCCACTTGGCAACTTCTGCTCTGGTTGTAGTGCTGTTCCCTATCCAGGACAAAGAAACTGAATCTCCTGAGATTTATTTTTTTTTGTTCTTCTCTGATGTCTTTCATTTAATAAAATGTGTTGTATATAATAGCA
The DNA here is from genome assembly GCF_001522545.3 of Parus major. Classification (NCBI taxonomy): domain Eukaryota; kingdom Metazoa; phylum Chordata; class Aves; order Passeriformes; family Paridae; genus Parus; species Parus major. The sequence goes on along the minus strand of NC_031770.1, from coordinate 37,127,818 downwards.
AGGAATAAAATATTTCTGTAGAGGTGTCCTTATTGTGTTGATAGGATCTCTGTGGTGGTTTGAGTTCCGCAGAACATTTAGAACCAAACTGTGATCTCCTCTCAGTAAGCAGTTAAACCTGTGTTTAGCTTGCTGCTTGTGAATAATCCCATCAAAACCAGCAGGATATAAATGCAGGTGTATGTGCTTTGCTTGGTCAGAGCCTAGACACAGCCAATCTAATTATCCTGCATTTTGTGAGTGATATCCTCATGTCCAGTAAGTAGTCATGGAATGCCCTTAATGAGTCTGTCAGGGTGAGGTAGGATTTATAATGCTTTTCACAGGAAGCAGATCTAATAGTGAATATTTGGGGGGCTGGGGTGTTTTTATTTTTTTGAGAATAAGATAGTTCTGGAAATGTCTGCTGTCATGAGAATGAATTTCACTGGTAAGAGCTATTTTCTCAACCCTTTGTTGTCCTTTCTGATTATCTGAGCTAATCTGCATGCATATGAAAAATGTATTTTATATGATCTATCTTCCACTTTGCTGGATATCCTGGTGCCTCATAATGACCCCATGTTTTCAGAGAGATATTTATGGTTTTGATCATACTGTCTCAGAGCTTCCTGTTTTCTAGAAAATGTATTATGCACATTTGCCGTTCAGATAGTATTTATCTAAAGGTTAAAGCATTAACACTACTACTAAAACAAGTTAAAAATATGTCTGATGAAAGTGATTATTTTTCCTGGCATGTTGAAAAATATTCTTGGCCTTTCAAAATATGTTACAGAAAAGTGAGCATTCCTTTGGATTCTAGTTGCTGATCAAGAAATAGTATACTATTGCTCTGTGTTTGTGTTCCTTTCCTTTTTTGTTTGTTCTTTTCCAAATGTATGAATATGTTATTTCTTCTTTTTCTATAAGATTCATAAGATTGTATTAAGCTCCTAAAAGCTCCTACGAAAGTCAAAAGAATATCCTTTGAATTCTTTTCTTCCCATGTCTCTTTCCTTCTCCCTGCTGTGTTTAATAGATTCTGCAAAGAATATATATTTTTTTTAGTTGAAGGGGAAAAAAGGAAAGGAGGAGGTAAAAGAGAACGAAGGCTTTACATTAGATTTGCCAAGAATGATCAAGAGGTCATTTTTGATACCAGCAAGCATCTTTACTTAATTTTTTAATTTTAAAATAAAATTGTTTTCTAATTGTTTTATACAAGCAGTACACAATCATGTAGTTGAATTTTGCTGTAAGTTTTTTTTTCTTTTTAAATTCAGTATGAAGCAGATTGGGCAGTATTGCATTGAGCTTGGTTTTAAGCACTAATGTTAAGTAATAGTTTTTTACACTTGGGCAGAGCATTCGATTGAAATGGCTATATTTAATTTATTTTTTTTCTACTTAGCATTTACTGATACCTGCCTTATTGTTTACCATATGCCAGAGTGAAAAACATCCTACAGGAAAAAAAGGTTTCTTTTCAGAATTGGGGTTTTGTTTTTTAACACTCAGTTACATTTTTAACATTGCATTGCAGTTTCATTTATTCTATTTTAGCATGGCTTTTCCTACTCTGCATATAATCATGTGCCAATAAAAGACTGATTCTGCAAAGCTGTGAGTACTCAAGTTCTAGAACAGGATGTTATTTAAACATATGCTTGACTTCGAACATGTGAGTACTGGCTAAATATGCCAACAGAAGAATGCTTATTCTCATTAGCTTTTTTTTTTTTTTTTTCAGTTGCCCCTTACAAATTTTTTCTTCTCTAATAGCTTGTCTTGTCAAGGTTAGGTCACAATATCTAAATTTTGAGAGCCATGAACAAAGGTACACAGAATACCATAAGAGGAGGTATTTGCAACATCTCAGTGGGTGTAACTGTCAGTCTCCAGGTGGATGAGTTTCAAGACCCAAGGCAGATGAAGAATTACTTTTTCAGTGGTAAAAAAAGAAGCTTAAAATGCAGAACTGTGTGGGGAACTAAAAATTGGAATCTTCCTTCCTTGTTCAGTTATTGGAGCTTCTCTTGTGGATGTTTTTCCTTAAGAAAAATAACTCTTGGTCTCCATACACTATCATGTTTCTTTGAAATTTAAATTTTATTTGCAATTTTAACCCCATTATACTTTTCTTAAGTTTAATTAGAGTCGGGTTATAGTGCCAGTTAGTACAATAAGCATTAAATCAATGATTTGTAGGAAAAAGTGGTTATTTAACTAACAGCAGAAACCAGAGAAGTAACAACTTGATCTAGGCTCAGTTGGCTGTAGGTGAAACATTCCGTATACATTGACACACTGTCCACTTTGTGCCTACGATTTCTGCAAGGCTGCTTGTGTAACTGGCATTGCAATAGCTGCCTGTGGAAAGGAAAAGAAATGAATGAAGTCTTTGCAAAGTCAGCCCTAAACTAATATTTTTGGAGTGTTTGTTGCCTGCCAGAAAAAACACTATTGGGGCCACGACAGAAAAAGTTTGAAAAAATAATTTGAACAGTGCTGAAGAGCACAAATGTGTGGAACCCCTGCACCTGTATAAGGTTTCTTCAGATACTTTGATATTGCTTGTGAAAATTGAGTCATTCAGATGATTTGTTGAATAGTGTGAGGTGGAATGAGCACTTTTTGCACATGTTCTAAGTTATCGTATACTGTGGCTTGACTGACACTCTAATCATCCCAAACTTTTTATTGCAGAATGTTGTGCTATCAGGTTGGGTCTGATTATGCCAGCTGCTTCCCTCATGTGCTGAAAGAAATACTGGAAGGCTTGCTTCCCTGCCTTCTTCTAGGTTTGACTTACAGCACAGCCAAGTGAGGAAGCCTACTTTTTCTTAACTGCAGGTCCTTCATAAATTATAATTTTCCCATGCAAAACAGCTTCTTGTTTTTCAACATTCTGCAGATGTGAGAAGTTTGTCTGTGTGGCTGCAGTCATTATGTGCTTTTTTTTCATTTATGCAATTTTGCTGTTTTGCTTAGTTAGTGGGGTTAGCATAAAATTGGCATGACTTCACTGAATCAGCTAACATAGGTGACTTGCTGCTTCCAAATTGTTGGAAGAGGTAAGCAGCCAGCAAGGGTTGTTGCACAGGCAAGAATACGGTATATGTTTTGGTTCCAGAAAAATTTTAGGTTTTCAAATAAGATTTGTCACTGTTAGAATATTTCATGTTAAAAATTAATATCTGGTCAAAAGTTGTTAAACCAATCAAAGTATGCATGAAGTTTTTTAAAAAATAATGGTTTTAAGTTATAATATAATTAAATAATAATGTTTTTATCCCTTTCATTTAAAAATTAAAAGGATCTCTTGCCAGTGTGAGGCTAGGGATTAAGCATCACATTCTGGTGAGAATGTTAACTGCAGCCATGGGTGGGATTTTGATTCTAGGTTTGAGACCCATTACAGAGAGTTCTATAGGGTTTATTGGATGGATTGTTTTGGTTTGTTTTGGGTTTTTTTTCTGTAAAAGGAGATCTTTTCTGTATTTTGATACCCTTTTACCAGGAAGGATTCAGAAAATATTTTTCAGGAAAACTGTGGTTGCTTGGACAAACTTGCTTACAATTTCAGACAAGGAGATAAACAAAAACAAAACAGTCAACACTACCATCCTTATGCATTCAGAGACAAAGAATTGTAAAGATAGTGGAAAGTTGTTTTCAACTATGTTTTTATACAAATTTGACAGTTCATGGATTCAACACTGAGCAATCTAAAGAAAAAAAAAATTTGAACCTTCACAAGTTTTAATTCAAGTGACATTTTCATTAGCCTGCTTCACTGTTATCAGATTCTTGATGCTTTGTTGCTTATGTATGCTTATGCTTGAGTATGTTCTCCCTGTCTCTTCCAAGTACCTACCCATCCAACTCATTCTGCTGTGACAGTCTTGACTTAATTTCTTCTTAGATTTGCAAGATTTTCTTTTTGTAAACCACCCCAGAACTCTAGTGTATTTGTATTTAATTGGCAACCTTTGGTTTTGTTTGTTTGATTTTTTTTTTAAAAAAGAAGCAATTAGAAAGTTTTATAGAGTGAAATATTTTATGTGCTGATTTTATGAGTAGAGCTTTATTGTCATAATCTTAAATGGCAATTACATGAATTTTCTCTGCTGGGTGAGTTATTAACAACTTCTGAACTCCTGCCTTCAGAATGATCTTTTTTTTTTTCAAATCTTATTTTACTCTGTTTTTCTAAATGTCTTTTAATGATGCCTTCTAGGTAAAGAGATAATTTCATGGGAATTTCTGAAAACAGGGCTTTGTGGCTGACGCTTGCTTGCTTTGTGACCTACATGTATATTTTGACAATGAAGGTTGTTGAAATACTTTTGCCCTTCAAGAGATTAAAATAAATAATTCACAAAGCATATTTTAACCAAATACCAAACCAGAGATATATTTACCTTGGAATGTGAAGGCTTATTAAATTAAATGCCTAATAATTGAGTCAAATATAAAGCTGCAGTTCTCATAGCTGTGGGATGCTGCAGCAGTGAAGGTAATCCTTGCCAAGGTACACAAAAGCAGAACCTAAGCAGATTGATCTCCTGCAACCATTTGTGCACTTCTTTACGTTTTATCTGGACAGGCCATTCTAAAGACCAGAATCACAGCCAGCTTGGTGCTAATTTTTGAATTGTGCCACTTGCTTTGTGCTTTTTTATATCCCAAAATTTCTCTCTTCTTAATGTCACATATGCCAGGTTTAGCTAAGTGTGCTCAGGGAAAAAAAAAATTATCAAAAAAAAAATCAAACCCAAAGAAACAAAAACCACATAAAAACACCCAAACAAAATTGCTAAACTTATCAAGATTCCCTTTCCAGTTTAAGATTATTCTGTAAGAAAGCCCCAGAAGTTTTGCCTAGATTAAAGGACTTTTTAGAGCAGGACCTGTAGAACATCCTCTTCAAGCTTGTACTCTACCTCTTTGTAGGTTTTACCTTGAATAATTATTTTAATTTTTTTACCTAAATTTTCTGGTACTCCATTTTACCTAATTGTTTCTTAGTAAGAAATATGTAATTTAATTGTTTCCCAATATCAGTTGCCTGTAGAAAAATATATTTTGCAGTTGGGGATTCTCAGTCGCAAAACTGAGTCAGCTTTCTGTTTAAACTATAGTTTGGGTTGTTGTTGTTTTTTATTCTTTATAGCTCTCATGTACTCTTCTCTAGACTGGATTGACTTCTCTTTATCTCTTGTCATACTAGGCTTTTTTCTTCTTTGCTCTCTTGTTTCTCTGCATTTATGTGAGCTTACATTGTTTGATTTGAACTAAAAGTAAAATGCTTTGAATCAAGAATTGTATCCCATTTGTGGTTTATTTACTGTCTGATATTTACCCATAGCACATGAAAATTATTTCCATGTGAATCTTCTTTTGCATGTAGCATTTGGATTTGTAGCTAAGCTTGACCAACTTCTAGGTAACAACTTTTAACAAAAAAATTATTCCTATTTCATTTGTTAGAGACACAAAATAATTTGCTTTTCTCCAGTAAATATCTTTGAGACTGTGCAGGGTCTGGCTTTTCACTTTTGATACTTCATTGTCTTTTTTTTTTTATTATTTTCCATCTTTGACAGACTCCTTCTGCCCTGTCTTCATTTGAAATTCATTGCAGTGACTGACCATTCATTTGAAAAATTAACTTAGTAACATATTTAAATTGCCATATGTCCTGTCTCAACTGAACTCTGTTCTTTACCGCTTCAAAGTTTCTACAAGAATCGTTTCTCTAAATAGTTGGCAGTTCTAGGTGTTGGATAACAATTCCATTCTATGACAATTTTGTATTGGAAGTATGACTAAACTAAACAGCTTAGTTCTTTTTCAGCCTTTCACTTAGTGTTACAAAATTAAAATACAAAGGACTTCATAACCATTGTAATTTTGCAGGTGATAAAGCTGAACATGTGCACTTTTAGTAGACAGTAGAGAATAGACAAAGAGACAAAACTACCATGTGTATCTTTTTTTCTATTTTCTTTTTTTTTTCTTAATGTACATCCTACAGCAGTACCCCATTCAAAGTTTGGGCTCAAACAATAGTAGTAGCCTTCCAAAATGTTACCACTGTCCTCTGTTTTTTAGAAGTCAATTGCCTTACTTTCTTCAGTAATTGATTTTTTTGCTAAACTATTGTTAGGCTTAAAAAAAAAAAATCTCATTTTCTTTCTTATCTTAGATTATTGTTAAGGATGTATTATTCTTATTGTTCTTTTCCATAATACTTTAAAGATATATAATCTTCCAGAAACTTAACAATCAAACTTCAGTTCATAATCAGTCCATAATCAGACTCTGATGTGTTGTGTGAGGTGAGAATGTCACTGACTAAGGAACTTTGCTGCTGTTGGCAGTGTCTGAAGAGAGATAATTTTTGTGTCACTCTCTACAGTGTCCAAGCTGTTGGACATGTGCATATGGGCATCCCGTAAACATGGCACAGACTATAAGAGTCTCAGCATAAGGAAAAATATTTCAGCTCCTCACTGGGGAACCTGACTATTCAGTTGCGAAGTGACTCCCCATGCATTTTGCACTAGTTTTCAGTTCCATCCAGGGTATAGAAATGTTCCTTGTTGCAGTGTGTTTATTTAGTTTTGTCAAAGTTGATAGGTTTGAATTGTTTGTTGGTATGTTCCTATTTCAACCCCCGAGTTGAATGTATTGGTTTTTACCTGTTGTTATCCCTCCCACATCCTATCCATCAAAGCAAACCCCTCCCTTCCTTCTTGAAAGTTCCTTGTCTGTCACCCCAGCCCTGCCCCTACTCCCTTGTCCATCATTATAAACTCCACCCTGTCTTCCAGATCCTTCCCTGTTAATCATTTGTCCCTCGAAGCCCCACTGGTTAGTGTATCTTGCTCCCTCCCTCTGTGTATCCTATTGGCCCTGAATTTGTGATCCCCTCCCTTTACTCTTCCGCTCAGGATTCCCTATTGGTCCATGGTTTGTACCCTCCCCTGGAGCTCGGGCTGTACTTAACTCCCTGCACAGCGGTGCTCAGGGCTCTCTCGGACTTGACCTTTTCCAGTGTGGGTTCCTTGTTGCTGTGTTCTTAATAAACTGTTACTGGGAACTCTACTCCGGAGAGACTCCCCTGCTTTATTACCTCTGTCCATGATGCAGTGCACTGCAGAGCTGGGGGTGGCCCAAGTCTCTGGAGGTTTCACTGTGGGAAAAGCAAAATCCCCAGTGATTCCTCACTCCTGGCATTCGCCTGCACCAAGGTGCAAAAGAACACCGAAGAGCTAGCCAGAGCTCCTGTGCAGAGCAGTCAGTTCCTCAGGTGCTAAGTCCATATGAACTGGTTCTGGGCATCATTTTTTGAAAACTAAAGAATTCCTAATTTGCAATGATGTTTCTAGACTTTGTCTCCTGGATTTTCTTAGAGTCCTCTTTCCCAGGAGAAAATGTATCTATGCTGCAAATGCTGTATTACAGAAATTCAGTTTATGGTGACAATCCTGTGTTTCCTGTTGTTTTGGTCTTTTCATATATTCATATTTTTGAATAGTCAGCCAACTAACATGGAAGGACATGTCTGTGAAAAAATACAGCCAAAGCAGCTCAGATATTCTTCATGTAAACAAGCTAGTGACTGAGATACAGAATGTATGTCACTGTAAAAGGCAGTGTACTTGTAGCTGAGAAGAAATTCAGAAATGTTTGTATGCTTGCATGTTTCAGCAGCAGCCTGCAGAAGGCATGGGGAACAGTTGGATAGAGAGTATTCATTTGCTAAGGCAAAAGCACATTTGAACAACCATTGCTTTGATGGTGCCACAGGCAATGGTGTATCAACAAGACCATCTAATTTTTCTATAGGTAGGAACGTTTTTAAAATAAACAGCTGTAGCATTTTGTTTTGGGAAGTGTTGAAAACATCCCTCACTGAAGAAGAAATTTCTGCTTCAAATTTTTTCTGAACAGCCTGCAAATCAGTGCAAGGCACTTTTCACACTCAGTGTGAAAAATCAAACCTCTCCATTTTATGGCAGGGATTTTCATGGACAGACAAGCAAAGTCAGCCTGCCTCAACCTCTCAAAAACTAATTACTAGTTTAAAGAAACATTCTAAAATGGGTCTAAATGCCATTTTATTTGTATTACTAAAATATTAAAGACATGTATGGATATACAGAATTAGGGACTCTTCCACTGTGAAAGATATGGTCCTGTGGGGCACCTTGCCTTCATGAGGAAAAGCACTGGAGGGGAGACAGTGCCAATGAGGCTGCTTTTTCTTTGCTTTGCTTTTCCAATAGGAAGAGTAGCCCTAGCTATGTGCCATAACCGTAAACATCAGTAGATTGATTGAACTTCCTCTCTCTGAGTACATGTTTGTATTTTTTTTTTTTCTAAAGTCTGTAAGATTAGAAATAAATATTTAAAACAAAACAAAACACAAAACCCAAAAACAAACAGATGAGTCTGGTAATGGTGCTTCACAAGGGCAAGGTTGATACTGGCCTCCATTTCTTGACAAATGCATTTGGTGCTCAATATGGTAAGCCAAAATTCTGGACAAGAGGTATACCTTGCACATTTGGTTGCCCCTCTCATACCCTTTTCTTAAGCCATCTTTTACTGTTGATTATGATGGGGAGCAATAATGCTTTAAAAAAAAACCATAAGTAACTCAGATTAATCAGCTGCTTTGCAGGCAGACACTTCCTGAGTTCCCTGGGGTTTCTATCAGCAAACTGTAGTAATGATGCTGATTTGCAGAGCTATTGTTTCAGCTGTAAATACCTGAATTGATTACCCCGGAGCCCTGGTCTCAGTGTAGCATTGTTTTCCTTTGTTCTTTATTATGTTAGGTATCCTGCATAGCAGGGGGCCTGTAACCACGGCAGAGTCACCTTGGGACTTCAAGTATGGTAATCTAAATGAATTCTTTGTTACTGTAAATTGCAAACAGAACAACAGCAGCCTTCTGCCACTTTTATAAATATGTATGGTTTACCTGCCAATTAAATTATGGTGAGGGATAGATCAAAGTGAATTAGTACTTGTCAAGCAAATTTGATTAGTCATTTTGGACTTTAATTTTATTCCTTTTTCTCTGATTTGTGACACAACAACAAAATTAATGGTTTTGCTCTCCTTATAGCAAAAGCTGTTGATCACACTAAAAGTTTGGTTCAGAAAATGCAGCATTGATAAGTGATTCTTCTATACAGACCATCATTTGTAGTGCCCATTCTGGTGGTGTGCGTTTGTACATGGTGAGGTGTGAGCTCTGTCTTGTGCACATCTGCACGGCGCTGGCTGTGCAACAGAAAGCATCTGCTCTCCTTTAGTTCTTGCAACAGGACTCTTCTCCTTGCCCACCCTTTTTCCTTGTAAAATGGGAATTTCTGGTTCAGCCTCACTTTAAAGTGGGTGAAATATTCCAGGAAGCTATCAACATTTCTTCCATTTTTGGTTTCAGCTTGTAATTATGACTTGGCAAACGAGACCTTTTTATAGCAGGTGGTGTCTCTTTACCTTAAAATAGTCTCAGACAATAAATTACCAATCAGACAAAGCAATTCTTTTCTACTGTCTTCATATGCCTAGAAAAGATCTGAAAACAGGCACTTTAAAAGAAATATTCCTGTGAAAATCAGAGATGAGAATAAAGAAAACCCACCCACATTTGGTAGCAAGAGCCAGGTCTCACAAACAACTTTTTTATTGTGCTGACCCAGATGTGCAGACAGATCCTAAAGATACTTGTTAGCCAAGGGGGACTCCTTTCACAAGAAGCAATGCAAGACAGACATGAGAAATCAGAGGAACTGAGATGAAATAGCAGGAGTTTTCTGTTGCTTTTTTCCTTTTCTTGGTATACTCTGGGGCTACAATTCATTTATCTTACAGTGAAAGGAATGAAAGAGGAAACATTTTCATTACTCCTTGTTGCTGGTATTGTTTTTGCCAAAGCATCTGAACAGTCCTATATATGCTTCCTAAAACAAACAATCCCTTGAAATTAATTTTAATAAAACATGAATGATTCTGTGATCGGCACATTACTCAACCCTGCAGCAATAAATTAAGGACACACACCCCAAGGGGAAATCCTGCCCTAAACAATCATGTTCCCACAGAGTAGAAGTCTGAGATACTGGAACATTGAAATTGTGAGAAATTAGATCCTGATTCCACAAGCATATGTTAGCAACATTACTGCAAGTAGTCTCCAGTGGCTTTGGCTAACTGCTTATCTCTGCTATAGGAAGATGCACAATCATGCCCTCTGTAGATGCTTTTCCAGATACAGTATCTCCTGAATTATTGACTTTTTTCAATGTATGTTCTCACACATCTCCATTTCACAGCAGGGATTTTCACGAACAAATTGAGACAGGTCATTTTACCCCATTGTCTATTAAAAGATTAATTGTAACCATCCTGAATCACAGGTCCCAGGTCTGTGTTCTAGACGTGGATTTTGTGCTTGATTTTACTTTTTCAAAGTAAACAATGGCAAGAGTTAGTAGCTAAGAGTTTGCTCTTATGTATTGTGTTACACTATATTTGTTTTTTTCAAACACTTTGTGGTAGGTGACACAAACCGACTGCAGTGCCAGATGAGCATTTAGTGCATCCATTTTATAGGCTAAAAAATTGTGTAACAGAAGCCAGAACCAACACATACAAAGCTATGGGCTTACAAGGGGATGATGAAGTAAGCATTGTGTTTGATAACTGCTGAGCCTTGAGGATCTTGTTTACTCTCAAGGGATTTTAGATATCTTCAAAACCTTTATCAGTGAGATTATTTGTTGAGTTAACAAAATGCAAAATTAGTTTGAGTTAACAAAATGCTAATCTTCAGGCATTTTTACTAGTCTAAATGTTAGTCTTCAGCTAACACAGGGAATTGCAGAGTAGGGACAAAAGTCTTCTCCGCACCGCTGCTCCTGCTGGCAACCAGATTGAGGAACTCCTCCTGCCGTGGTGCAGTGTGGGGCTCCCACAGTGGTGTGCTGGCAGGCAGCTTCAGGGCAGCTCCTGCAGGCAGCAGATGGCAAAGAGATCCAACCCAAGCTCTGGGCGAACTTCAGAATGCTCATTTTTGTCATCCCGCTTTAGTCTGGTACTTACCTCCTCAAGAGAAATGTCATCTGTGCCTCTGTCTTGGATTTTATCTGCAGCAGCAGTGTAACTCCCTGATTGAGGCATCTGATTATTTCAAAACAACAAATAACAAATGTTATTAACGTAGAAGTTGTGCTGTTGTTTTCTTGTATGCCTCTTTCGGCCAAGCAAGGAGTAATGTGAATTTAAAAACAAAAAATAATAAACATCTAAGGGCGTTTAGTCCATCTGGATGCATAGAACTTCTGTCTACAGCTAAATATCAAGCAGCAGGAACCAAAGAATGGAAAAAATGTAACCCAAAGTAACTCATTAAATGAAACTATGTTTACTTCAGATATATCTTCTGTAGCTGAACTACCTTTGTCAGGCTTTGGCCAGGGAGATCACAGGACTTATTCATCAGTTCCTTTTATTCCGGTAGTATCAACAATTACTTGCTTTTTTCAAAAGGTCATACTGTTTTCATAATTGTTACAGGTTTAGTTATATATTTAGAGTCAAACTGGTTGTATACAAACAGGTTTTTTAGGATTTCAATTCAAGAGTAATATATGGGATAAATTGAGGTATTTGGACATCTTCCAGCTGCTGTATCTTAGACAGAAATGTTTGATCCAAGCTCCAGTGATAAGGCAAGGATGAGTTTGGCCCATGGAGATTATATGAACTAAAATTCAATTTTGCATGAGAAAACAAAAAAGTGACTGCACCAGTTGAAAAATTACTATGGTGCTGGAAAAAGGATTTCAGTACACTTTAAAAATATATGTTTATTGAATTGCATTGGGAAGAAAAATACATTCTTAAAAGAAAAACAAGAGGAATTATTTCTGTTGTCTATACTCTTTCAAAGAACTACATATCATGTTGAAATGGAGGTCAGGAAATTTTCTGTCCTACCAGGAAGGAAAACAATGTTCTGAGAAGAAGTCTCAAGTGACCATACAATATTGGCTGTTCATCAGTGAGTGTGCCAGGTTAGGCTTGGCTGCCTACCCCATTATCATTCTTGTTCCTGTATCTGCTGTTTCAGTGGAGCTGGCTTCTCTGGTGGCCCACAGCTGAAGGGTCTTAAATGGCAGCACAAGGTCAGGAAAGTTCTCTTGAACATTACTTTCTACTAATTAGTATCTAAAAATATTCTTATTCCAGCCTGTCAGGATTACAGGTGGACAGATGCTATTACGGTAACCAGGGTGGATGAGAGTGAGACAAGTCTTCAGGATTTGTTAGCAGATGGCAAAGGAAACAATTGACTTGTTAAGCTAATGAACCCAGAGGCTTCTTTGCTCAGAAGTGTGTGAATTTTCTGGGGTTTTTTGAGATAGCTGGTATCGCAGTGATGTTGTGTTTTGTTGTGAGCTGGGGAGTTGAAGCTGCATGTGAGGCTTTAGGCTGATGGGATCTGTGACACAGAAGTTGGGTGCAAAATGCTGCTGAACTGCTACAGCTGCACTTGGCAGACAGCATCCTCTGCAGGTATAGGCCAGTGTATACCATGGCAGAATGACAAACTAGGAAGTCATTATGTCTGGGTTGATGAGGGCTTTCTGACTTAGTTACATGTTGAGGGTTGTGTGCCATAATTGTTTCTTTCATTAACCAGGAGCATCATTTTAATGCTTGTTTCCAGCTTTGTACCTTTTTAGGACTGGCTTTTTCACAGTTACTATTTTGTATATGGGAGGCACTTGTGAAGAAATACAAGTAGTTCTACCCATATAAAAACCTTTACAGTAATGCTATAGTCAGTAAACGTTGAGATGTCTGCATTTGCCTGACCTTGCAGGTGGCAGATGTCTGCTGTGATACCAGATGTCAGGCTAAAATAAGAAATAGAGAGAGACATTATTAGGACACAAATTGCATGGGGTTTACTGCTCAAATTTAATTCAGAAATGTACTATGTAGGCTTGTCTCTGAGATTCCAGAGTGTATATTAGAATATCAAAATTTATATGTAAGATTTTCAGGCTTAAAACTGTGCTGTTGTACATGTACTTAAGATCATGTTTGTGCTCGAAATCTGAAGGATTGAGAACTTTGTCTAAAAGTATAAATTCACAGTACTGGAACTTAAACAGTTCCAGTTTCAGACCTGATTCTTCATTAATGGATGATGATCTGGTCACTTCTTGCCAATTAAGTAGATGCTGAAGAAACATACTTTCACTTCAGTTCATACATGCTCATTGTGCATCTTGAATCCTCACAAGTTGTTTCACACAGTAATAACGTGAAAACTGCAAATAAGGTTTGATGATTTTTATTCTTAGGAGAAAAAGGACCAAACTCTGAATTTCAAAAATATAAATTATATTTGTTAAGTATTCCTGATTCATATCAATCTCTAGAAAATTGAAATTACAAAAAAGTGAAAACATCTGTGTTTATTTATAACTTTTTTTTTCTCCAACAAATCACAAACAAGTTTACACAAAATCAAATTTTGTGTTTTCTTGGCTGCAGTCTACCATACTGCCTTGCAGTGTAATTAATATCTTAATTCAGTACAACAGTACTGAGCACATACAACTAGAAATAATACATACAAGTACAAATGCTTCATTCCTTAAAAATCTTTTCCTTCAGATACATTGCTAAAGAGTTAGGAGAGCTGCTTTAAAAACATGCTGCTAAGTAAAACCAGATATATGACCACTGCAAATATCACGTCCACTGTTCCTAAAATTTTTAATGTGTGTAGAGAAATCTGTATTATTCTCCATCATAGCTAGACCAAAAGAGCAGCAAAGGCACTTTATGGAATGAAGCCTGAATATTTCTTGTTTTCAAAGGTCTGAGAAGTTTGAGATTTTTAATGCATATCAACTTAAGTACTTTACCACATTTTTCTCTGAGTCAAGTTGATCAACTGCAAAGTTAGTTGGTTGAAGCCAATTTGTCTAAATTTCTAAATCGTATTTGCTTTCCTCTCTTTTGTTATTGTGAATTTCTTGCTGTGCTAATAGCTAAACCATTCTGTAAAAAATACGTTTTCCTCTCCCTTGACTACACATAAAAACAGAGTATGTGTGTTTGTGAACAAGTGCATGTGCATTTACACATCTGTGCAGGTGTATGGATGTATAGCATATGCAAGTAGATGCATATAGATGTTCATATACATATGCATATTTATACATGTGTTTATGAATGAAATTCTGTATTAGGGAGCTAAAAATATAAACTGGTTAGATTTGTTTATCTTAGATTTTTTATTTTTTTTTTTATTTTTTTAATTTTAAATACATACCACTGATTGTTCACATTCTTTTACTGGCATATTTATTTCAAATCTGAACTAATTGACAGATTACCTTGATTTTTAATGCTGTTAACAACACCTTTGTCTTTCGCAATAGGAAGGTTAAGGCTGTGTAAAAGAACACAACAAATATGATACATGATCGAAGGTTACAGTGGCCCAGAGTAGATGAGGTGTCCATGGAACACTAAAAGATTAAAAGAGGGTAAAAGGCTAAGGAAGACCAGCTGGCTCGGTAACATATTACTGTTCAGAGTGCATTACTGCTAAATTGAAAAACGGGTTCAAACTGCAGGTTTCCAGGATGCTGCCGAGTGGAATGCATACCAAATGTGGTTACTTCAGCCTGGGTAAAGAGTAAGGGAACATGAACTATTGAATGTTATTGGCACTTCCAGCAGCTGTTTACTCATTCTCTGGGGCATAGGTTAAGGATAGGGACAAAGTACAAAAATCAAGAGAGAGGAAATGGATAAAACCAAGCAGATTTTGGAGGAACTGTAATCCCTTATCAATTGCAAAGTAGGAATGGTGTATCTCCTTTATTTGTTTTATATGCATGCGATCAGAATAAACCTACACAACACGAATTTTCTTTGACATTTACTGAGAAAGATGATTATCTCAGCTTGGAAGTACAGATCTGTTACTTTAACCCTTCTCTTTATCACAAATGTCCGTGTAACCTAAAGCCCACCTGTGGCCTAATACCGCAGGGCTATAAACAATGTCAGCAAGAGTTAAAAGAAAAATGATGCCCAAGTGTCCAGTCTGGATCTGGATAAGCTTGCATTCATGTTCTCCCTCTGGTACAGTCTTTTTCTGTGACCTTCAAAAACTTTCGCCGTCTCATTTGAGGTGGAGGTTCCCATAAGCAGAACAGCAGTGACAGTCTGTTGTGAATGTAGGTGCCATACAGATTGTAAGAAGACATTTCTGATTAAAGTTAGGGCTACACAAAAGTGTTATATGTTCTGTGGTATTTCTGTAATAGCATATCAGTCGACAGAATAGTTAAACCCCAAAATGACTGTCCATTGGAAATGGTGTGTCAAGGTCTTCATAACTGTGAAATGTTGCCCAGTATAGTCACACACATACCAAAAGTAAGAGATCATCCTCAACATGGAATTTTTCCTCTTTTTTTTTTTCTTTTTTTTTTTTTTTTTTATGGAACTAAAAAAAGTTTATTTGAAATCAAATTAGCTAATTTCTTCACCATGCCAAAGTAGCATGGTGAATTGCTAATAGTAGCATGAGGAAAGGAAATTCTTCCACAGCAAAAAGGCTGTATTCCCAGGTGGACACTCCCAGATGGACACTTAGCACTTATGTTCTCTAGGGGAACGTATTACTTACAGTGCAAGATATCAGTGAGCATGGTTTAAATGGCAAAATTTTAATTTAAAAAAATTATTTCCTATTTTTATTTGTTGTGTTTTTGTTGTGAATTGGCTTTGAGCTCTTCATGTGATTAGATCAAACTTCACTGGGAACAGCTATCTTTATATACTTTCTGCCATAATAGTTTTGAAATCATTTTCCCAAAAAACATCTTTAGTTTCTGTGTCTGGTATATTTTGTGTTTCAATGGAACATCTGTTCAGCTTCTTCAGCAGAAATGTGCAAAGAGCAGATTAAGTTTCATTATTTACCTCTCATATCAAGCAAGACTCAGGGTATATATAAAAATAAAGCTTAAAAAAAATCTTTTTAAGAATAATTAATACTGCAGAAGAAAGAACAGTTTGTCTTCTGCTCTTCAAAAAAATTGGGATTGCATGTAATTGCATGTAATGTAATTTTATTGTATTAATTGACTTCCAATGTATCTGTCAGACTAAAAAAAATATTGAAAGCTAAAATTTGAGAACACTTTAAAATTAAACACAATATTAATATTAAATATTATATTATTAATATAATGTATAATACATAATGTACATTATATTATAATATATACTAATATTTTATTAATATAAATATTAAATATTAAACTATCCTTTAACAGATATCTAAAACTAATTAGATTACTGGTGCTATCTATTTAACCTACAGACTTATCATATAAAGTTCTTAGTGCCTTAGTAAACTTTTTAAAAATGCAGAGAAATTATAGCAGTCATCAATGAAATTTTAACTGAAGTAGTAACTTATTAGGGTAAATAAAGTGGCATTAATATCAAAGGCTGATATTGCAGCCTAAACTAAAACATAAAGGTCTGTATTATAGATTTTTTTTTTCTTCCAGGGTATTAGTGTATTATTGTATATGTATCCTCTTCAAGGATATTATTAGTATTATTTTAACACTAGAAAATTTTGTTTTTATATTGGTCTGTATTGCAAAGTATACATACTTTTTATAATTGTAGTTCTTATGGCTAAATATGTGTCAGAGCCATGACAGTGTGGCACAACTAGCAACGTGATATCTTGGATCTGGTTCTAAAATGCAGGGCGCTGCACTGAACTGATGCGCTGCTAGTGGAAGATAAAGTTAGGGTAGAAAAAAGAAAGGCCAGTTGAGACTTTTCAGACTTTTCCTTTACTAGAGGTCTTTAGCATCTCTTTCAGTCTGTGTGGGAAGGTCTCTTCTCCAGCATCACAATGTCTGATCTTGTCTTTGCCACTTCTAAGTTTGTTTTTATGCCTGTTTTTTTTCAGACTGTACACAGTGAATGATGGGAGATAGGTGGGAGTAAAGAGCAAGTGGCAATACATCCTGGTCCCTTTGCACCTGGCTCTTTTAACACAAGTAAACTGTCTTTCAACAAATAAAGAAAAATTATTCTTTTCAGCAGCTGAAGCAGCTCCTGGTATTCCCTTGGGGCTTTCAGGAGCACAGTTGTGATGTTGTCAACAAAGGAAAAATAGCATAGCAGAGTGAATGCACTGCTGTTGTTCATCTGTATGTGGACTGATGCAGCATTGGAGTGGCAGCTGCTGCCTTTTTGCAGAAATGAGTTCTGTGTCTGAGTGTAGAGTAGCCATGAAAATCCCTTATCATCCCTTTTAAAAGCAGCATGAATTTGAGAAAAAACCAATGGAGCTTTATTTATTTTTAACACGAAATTGTAAGCAGCATAGTGTCCAAGTGAGTCTGGGCTGGGAATGTAATGAGATTGCTGTTTCGGAAAATTATTCTTGCTTGATTTTCTGACATGTGGTCAAGCTGAGCTGCTGTTTTATTTCTTGTTCAAAATAGTGGTCACAAGCTAAGGAGTGGACTTCAGGCAGAAAGTTGTGGCAACCCAGAATGAGGAGAAAGGTTGAAGTTGTGGAACAAAAAAAGATACTTAGCTTTTATATGTTATGGACTTGAGAAAAACACTAAATAAGACCAAAGAAAAAGACATATTAAAACCTAGGGGTGCTAGTTCTCCCATGCCTGGGAAGAGTGAATAACTCCCTTTGTATGGCCTAGTGTAAAATGTACCTGTCCAATTACTCCAACTGCAGCTCTGCTTGGGTATGGAGAAATCACTTGGTGTTTTGCTGTACTGAGTTATGCAGAGCCTTCCCTGTAGAAGGGAAGGTGCCATCCCCACCCTTTGTGGTGGGCTAAATTCCACACTCCCACCCAGCTGATTGCTTACTCCCTCTCTGCTATAAAGGAAGAACAGGAGGAAGAAAGCTCATGGGTCAAGATAAAGACAGGAAGATCCCTTACAAATTACTGTCAGGAGCAAAATGGACTTCAATTTGGAGAAGATTACCCTAATTTTTTGCCAGTTAAAATGAATATTTAATTAACAAAGGTAAGACTCTGTCACAATTCTTCATAGTGCTTGCTACTCCTCAGATAAAGAGTATTTATCTGTTGCTGCAGAAAAACATTTTTCTCGTCACATGTTTAGCTTACTCCTTGAGAACTGGCAGAGAAGGACACACTTTCAGAAACAGTGGTCAGATTCATGTGGAGAATTAAAAACAAATGCAGATGTTCACCTGAAAGATGGGATGCATGGGCTGAAGCTGCTTAAAAACAATGTTGGAGAGAGGTCTTTTGTTATGGCAGACAACACTTTTAGAATAAAATTATTTTAATGCTTGCCAAATCTGCCCTTTCTTCTGGGTGCATTCCCAGGATTATGCCAGTATTAGCACTGGCTGCTCTAGATCCATTCATTTCCCAGGTAGAAACTCCAGAGGCCATTCTCAGTGGCTGCTTTTGCAAGCAGATGTAGTTCTGAGACTTGTTGCATCCCCTCATGTTGGTATATATGAGAACTGACCTTGGCAATTGTTGTCACCTTCCAGATCTTTCTCACCTGTCATCCCTGTTGGAAGCAGACTTAACACAAGTACTGCTTCAACAGCTGCAGAATTCTGAATGTCTCAATAATGATCAGCAGCTTCACTGAGTGGCAAAGTAGTTCTTTCTGTCTTTCACTGCTTGACTACAGCTGTTCTGCAACTGCCACAGAACTGCAGCAATTGTACAATGAAGTCAATGACCTGTAAAAGTTTAGAATTCAACCTAATTATCATATTAGACATGTGCATATATGCATATAATTTCAGATAATTGAGGAGGTATATCACATATTTGTGATAGTGTGCAAATTACTGTAATTGAACCCTGTCTCAAAAAGAATATCCTGAGATGCTTCACAATTTATGAGGTACTATATAGATTATGTCTTTTTGTTTCCATCAAAAGGACTATGAGGGTAGAAAAATCAAGCAATCCAAAAGTGGAAAAGAACTCTTAAAGGAGGCTGGCCACAGGTTTTCCCATAAAAATCCTATCAAAAATAATTTCAGTTTTTAAGAAGTTTAAAGTGACTGTTGTCTGCATTTTTAATTCTCATTAAAAATGAGGGATCCAGAATATTTTATTATGGAATGCTAATGCAAAGCCTCGTGGCAGCACAGATTCTGTTTGTCTAATATCCCTGCTGTTCTCTCTTGGTTTAGCACTGTCATTCATGCACTTTTTATATCACTAGGACAAGGGGCTGTGGTCCATCACGGAAGAATCTGTGTGATCATGAAGCCAGTGAAAGCTTTTCTGGAAAATAACAGTTGAATGTACTGTGGAAGCAGAACTGACAGTTGTTTACAGTGAAAATCATGCCAATGTATTTGGCATATTTGATCTGGATGAAAGTATTAGACTTCACTATTGCTTAGTTGACATCTGAACTTTGGATTCTATTTGGAGTAGGGGTTTTTTGCTACCTTTGTTATTTAACTTCTTAAATGGAAGGCATTAGAGAAGTTCTTTTGAGTTACATTGTTAAGCAGAAAACCTGGTACTGCTGGTACCAGTCCTAATATTGAAATCTATTTCCTTAAGAACTGAAAGCAAAGGTATGTTAGTAGTTTTGGTGATGTTTATCTTAGAAAAATATAGAAAATTACTAAAAAAATAAAAAAACAAAAAACAAATATGCTGTCTCCAGGAAAGAATAAGTAAACCTCCATCTTGCATGAACTCCTGCAATGGCATTTGGTACTCATCTAGAAATAGAAAAGTCAGTGTAGGAGAGAAAACTGAACAGCTGTTTAGCTGCACAACATAATGATAGTGCTTTGTGCTTTCTTTTTTTACATGCATTTTAGGAGTCATGGAGTTACTAATGCAAGCTGGGCACTTTATGCTTGCCTCAGTGAACTCACAGTGAATTTCAAACTGCCAAAAAAGGAAATTGAGACTAAATTGTGACTAAAAAAATGACAAATTTTATGGTAAGACTTCACCTTAAACTTGCATAAGGACACAGTATCACAATACATTGCAAGAAAGTATGGAGAGCTTTATCTAGTTTGTATGTATTTAATTTCAAATGCTTTAAAATGTATTCAGATTTTTCTGATCTAAATTCACACGTAGTTCACTTGTAGCAAATCATCTGGGACAAGTATGCAGGCTATTCCACCTCAATTAGAGCAGCTATGCATATCTACTCTTTTAGTATGACTGTTCTGTACAGATTAAGGCAGTATTTTTTTCAACAAAGATTGCAGAATACCTCAGCCAAGAGCATCATTCATTCTTTTTAATGGTTTAATACCCCCATACAGGTTTTACCTGTTCAGTGTCTCACATCCCTAAATCTTTTATCTGATTGACTTCTTCAATATTAGACATCTCAGATAAGGCTTTAACATTTTGATTACTCCCTACAATAGGCAGTATTTCAGTATTTTAACTGCATTCACCCACAATCTGCCTTGTCATAATAGGCCTGTGTTAAAAGTCCTAGTCATCCCTGAATGACTTATATCTCAGAAATTGGTCTTGACACCTACCCACACCAATTTTATTGTTAGAAAACACATGAACTAGATGTCAGATACAGATGAAGGAAGGATGACTTATATTTTGATGCCCTTTGTGGTAAACTGTTCAACACATAAATGAAAAGCAGTTCGATGCTGTCAGAGATTTGATTCACAATCTTTAGACCTATCAACATTTTGACTTGTAAATCGTCCCCTGAAAAATAATTCCCTCTGAAATTCTCAGAATCACAATCTCTCTCAAAAATGGAAATTTCATTCTCATGTGACAGTAACTGACATGTTACATGTTAAAGTGTATTTCACATGTCAACGTATATGAAACATATACAATAAAAGGATTATTTCAAATATATATTTTTAATCCAGCTTTGTCACAGAAGTGTAGGAAGTGAAATACCTGGTGGGTTGCATTATCCAAGTGTGTCTTGAGGGTTCCTGTCTGTGTCTGCAATGTGTATGAGTTTCTAAAATTCCATTAAAAGTATTCAGCTTGAACATGGACTGATGCAGTTGTCTAATCCAAACGGACCTGAGCCATTCGGAATGCTTGCAGATCCACTGACTCTGAGTGTTCCATTTGGTCTGCTTATGTTTTGCTTCCCTTTCGTGACTGGACGAGCTAATTTTTCTAGGGAGGTACTCCAGAACAGTTGGCAGATAACTAACACCAAGAAAAAATTACATTCTCACAGCACTTCTGGTGTTGTAGTAGCAGTGAGTTTTTTCTCTCTAGTCAGCAAATGTCATTGGAATCAGATGGAAGTAAATATTACCACATCTAAACCTGAAATTGTGAATATACTCACTGGGAGAAACCTCTGTATTTCTTACTGCAAGGGAAAGGACCTCCCAGCTGCCTTGTAACTTCTTTTTGAGTCCTAATCTGTATAACTCAATAAGTATCTACAGGACAGCTTTCATACATGCAATAGGGATATTCCTCCTGTGGTATAGTGGCGTATAATCATACTGTAGGGTTACGTGTATGAGTCCAGATAGAGGCTGTAGATCAGTGTGAGGATGCAGGGAAAGAAATCCAGTAGCATTTTCCTTTCTAAACTCTCTAAAAATTCTATATTAAAGGGGATAGTCCGTTCAGAAATTGTAAAACAGTGCCACCAGGATTTCCTCTCAGGTAAAAGCTCAAAAGGGAATTGAATCACCAGAAAATATGCATGCTGTTCTTAGAATTTGTTGTATTCACTTAATATGCAGCTTTTTGAATGGCACATCACAGAAAACTTTTGCCTTTGCTGCCTTTACTAAGGCAACGATTTCTCTCTCTGTGATCATACAGCATGTTGTAAGGGGTTTCCCTGTGAGTGGTAAATCAGAATTAATACTTAAATTGGTGGCAGGGCTGCTCACTCTTTGCCATTCAATTCAATAGGTATTCTTCCACTGATTTAATAAGGAAAAGATCAAGTCCTCATGATAAAGCAGGGAATAAAATGACAGAATAAAAATAATAGGGAATAAAAATGTTTCATGGAATTGTGTGATGAGATAGCGTGTTTTGGCAAATAAAAGGGAATTTAACAATGACAAATTTCCTCTCTGAAAAGAGTATCTTATTGTCCTAGTTTAGAGCAAATTTGGGAGAAAACCTCCAATGCCCCTCACCCCCCCCGGGAAAGCAAACCCACGTGGCCCTTTTCTTCCACCTACCAAAAGGTTTGGGAAGAGATTTCTCTGAGAGAAATGGAAAAAACCTGTTTATTTCACAGGCACAGCACTACCCAGCACAAAAATTGAAGATACCAAATTACAAAACCTTTCGCCCTTCTGAAGAGATGACAAACTTCAGAGGGTCTCTTTCCTGTGTGTGTTCGCTCTGTTATCAATCCCTCTGGCGCTGGAAAATGCCGCTGCCCAGGCTGGGCTCCCGGTAGTCCACGGGTGCAAGCTCCCGGTGCTCCCCCGAGTCCCCAGTCCAAAGCAGGTTCGATTAGTTTCGGAAAAAAGGGAAAGAAAAAAGTCCAGGAAGACCTCTCTGCTCCGGCTAGTTGGAAAGCCAAGGCGATCTGTGTCTTGTTGTATGTCTGTGCTGTAGTCAAAACTCCTGACGCGGGGGGAGCAAGTACAGTCTCTGATAACAGACTCAGTGCTTCTTTTCCACTCACTTTTACTCTGAGATGGAATTTTAAGAATATAAAACCTGTGTCTGGGTTAGGTGGACGAATGGGGATACAATTTAACATCATAATCAACCCAGGACACTTATAAAAGCAGAGTTTCCTTGAGACAAGTTTGAGAAATTCAGTCTTTAGGCCTTATTTTCATAATACATGCCTTCTGATATTGATGGTCACAGCATCTGACAATGAAGTAATTAAGTCTAGCCATTGAGGTGAGAAGAGTCTGTGGTCAAACTCCTTTCAAGTGAAATTTTAGAATATTGAGAAAATAAAAAAGTAAAGACAGAACCTTACGGGGTTGTATTTTGCTTTTGGATCTGTGAGTTGAGTAGCTGCGCATTTTGTCTCCTTTAGAGGCATTAATTCCAGTAGAACTTATTTTCTACTATCATGCTGAAGGAAATACAATTATTTAAGTTCTTCCTAAAGTTTGCCACTTTGTAGGCTATTCTGTAAAAGAAAAAGTACACATCAGTTCTCCATAAAGTTTACCTAGCCACAGAAAGCTGATCATCATTAGGAAGATCAGTAATGTATCAAATGAAAGAAGCAAACCATAATACTGAAGTCTAATCTGTTTTGGAATTCTGCTGGGAAAAAAACCCCAAGAAATTAATGTAAATACATATTTAAGCAAGAGTGGGATCTTAGCCTTGAAGACTCAGAAAATTATTACTTCTAACATATTTTTGATTGAAAGATTTTTGACTTTAAATGTATGAAGTTAATATTATTTAATTTTTTATGTTAGTCTTCATTTATGTAGAATACTAAAATGGCATATTTTTAATGTAATAATTAATTCTACATATGTTTTTTAAAACCTATCATGAATCTCCTATAGAAACACAGTTCTTGATTCCTGTTGTCCTATGCATAAACTTTCACTCTTCTTGCTTTTCTGCAACGTGTTTTACAAGCAATGCATTCAGGTTACACAGAACTGTAAGGTTTGCCAGGTTTTGTTCATTTCACAGAATCATAGGATAGTCTGGGTTGGAAGGCACCTCTGAAGATCATCCATTCCAACTCCCCTGCCAAGGCAGGGTCACCTAGAGCAGGTGGCACCACACAAGGGGGAGTCTGGCACCATCCTCTGGGCACCTGCCTTTGACATATTTGTATGTATTGATGCTGCAGCCCCAGCTCCTGTAGTCTGTCCTCAGGACAGAGATGCTCCAGACTCCTGATCATCTTTGTGATGGACCCTTGCTGTTAGCTCCTTGTCTTCCTTGTACTGAGGAGCTCAGAACTGGACACAATATTACAAATGTGTCCTTACCAAGGTAAATTTGAAGGGGAAGATCACCTCCCTCGACCTGCTGGCCATACTCTTCCCGATGCACCCCAGGATCCCATTGACCCACCTGGCCACAAGAACACTGATGGTTCATGGTCAGTTTCCCATCCAGTCAGATTCCCAGGTCCTCCTCAGCAGAGCTGCTCTCTAGGAGTTCAGTCCCCAATCTGTGCTGGTACCTGGGATCATTCCTCCCCAGCTGCAGACCCTGCACCTGTCCTTGTTGAACCTCATTGGGTTTTTCTCTGTCCAGCTCTCCAGCTGATCAAGATCCCACTGACTGGCAGCACAGCCTTCAGCTGGATCAGCCAGTGCCCCCAGATTTGGGTCATCAGCAAACTGCTCAGGGTGCTTCCTATCCCTTCCTCCAGGTTGTTGACAAACAGGTTGAATAAGACTGGACTCAGTATTGATCCCTGGGGAACACCACTGATACAGGCCTCCAACATGATCCTGCTCGACTCATCACCACCCTCTGAGCTCTGCCATTCAGCCAGTTCTTGATCCACCTCACTGTTCATTCATCCAACCCACATTTCCTGTGATTACCTACAAGGATGTTACAGGAGAAAGTGTCAAAAGCCTTTCTGAAGTCAAGGTAGATGACATCCATATAAAAGTTCCCATTTTTCTTTTCAGTCTTTTTCACAGCACTCTCACAAGCAAAGCTTAGCAATTTCTGGAAATGACATTGTGGAAAACAAGTTTCTTTGAAATAGGTTGGGATTTTTTTTTATTTTTTTTTTAATAACACAGTTACGAGCTTTACTTTCTTACAAGTTTTTAAGGGAACTACTGCTCTGCTGGAAAAATCTGTAATTCTGGTATGTGGCCAAACATGCCTGTGTCAGCCTTCAGCTTCACTTTGTTTTCCCTCTAGAATTGCTTTTTTGTTTTTCCCTATAGGATCTCTGTAGGAATCATAGGCACTGGTGGTGCTTTCTCCAGTTTCACACTGGATTTTATGAAGCTCTTCTCTCTCATGAGCACCGTGCTGCATAAAGGACACAGCAGAACAAATGTGTCATGCTGGTTGGTGGCCAGCAGCGAGCACTCAGCCAACGTTGTCTGAAAGGGCACAGCAGGAACAGGTATTTGTTTGTTGTGCTGCTGTGGCACCTATTGTACCGGGGCACCTCCGTATTTTGAAACTCACAGTAGAACACAGGAGCAGGTATTAGCATTATGCAGTTGT
The DNA here is from genome assembly GCF_001522545.3 of Parus major. Taxonomy (NCBI): domain Eukaryota; kingdom Metazoa; phylum Chordata; class Aves; order Passeriformes; family Paridae; genus Parus; species Parus major. Next base: position 37,102,556 of record NC_031770.1, on the reverse strand, counting down.
TCTTACTGCTCACCCAAAGATTCAGTCACAAAGTGCTTAAGAATCAGGCCAAGGGAAAGAGAAGGCAGATCTGTAAGTGCTCAAAAGATAAGTGGCCCTTATGTGCTGTTGGTGGAAGAACAGTTAATTCATGACTGAAGCAGTTCATTTTGGAGAAGATATTTTTTGATTTTGGTTTGTGGCCATGGAATGGCTTTTAAGAAGACAGAGGTGCCATCCTAAAAAGTGGTATCAATGAAAAGAATGCAAAAGTGGTGGAATGGTAGAAGAGGCAGGTGGAGAACTGCATGCCTGACTTCAGAGAACGCATGTACGCATATGTGGAAATTTGTGATCTTATACTATGCATTTATTTGTTAATTTTTGAAGGATTGGTGAATAGATGGAATCTGGATCACTGCAGATTAACTGTTACTTGACTATACTCCAACTACCTGTTGGAGCATATACATGACTTTTTTGTTTTGTTTTTCTATATAGGGGGCATAATGAGGTGAGTAGTTGGGGTGGGTTTACACACCAGAATTCTCCTGTTCAGCACTTATCATATACTTGAGTTCTATACTGATACGCAACATCAATTAACATTAAACCATATCAATTCCTGTAAAATTAAATCACATTAATTGATTCTAGTAGGACTGTTATGGAACCTATGAAGAACTCTTCCCAAACATGTAAAATAGCAGATATTCTATGATAATTTCTTGGGCAGGAAGTCATGCCAATTATTTTTAGCGCAGAACATTTTTGCTTGGCTGCATTTTAAACTGAGAAACGAAACTGTAGTTTTAACTGTGGGAATGTAATCATGTATTATATATTTATTTTTTTTTTATTCAGCAAACAATATGGACAGGGAAGTATTATAGCATGTCCCAAACACCAAGGGAAAAACATGTCTGAGATCGTATATGCTAAATCAACCGAATCCAGTACACATTCTTTTTGTCTAGTTTTTGAGAAGTTTGATTACCTGATATTAACTCAAGCTAAAAGATGGTAGGGGTAACGAAAACATCATAAGAATGTAGGTTTCATTGTATATGACAACTCTTGCATTCCATGTAATGTTATTTTCCAGAAATGAGTAGTGAAAGATGTTTGAAAGAAAGCTGCAAAAACCCATGAAGCACAACATTCTGTAATATTGGACCACAGGGAGAAATTTCTTTTTGACCTATAATTTTCATCCTTCTGAATGCAACTGCAGATACTGCTCTTACTCATCTAAAGTGTCATTGCAGTACCTCCTAGGGACAAGTACAGTACTGTAAAAACATTTACCTAGGGCTTCAACAGTTAATGACTGTTGTTTGAAGGAGGAGGGGAAATGGGCATTTATCTCTTTGCCTAGAGCAGCAAGTAACCCTACCTTTAGGACAAGTGCTGTGAGTCCCACTGTAGAGGAGGATTAGTGCTAGTACATTATTTTTCTGTGTGCAACAGCTGTGAGAAATCTCTTCCTAAAATCTGACTGAGAGCTAACAAAAATAAAACTAAAACATCTGTTCCAGCTGTGCACAGCTGTTTCTTCCTCTGTGGATATATCTGCAGCACATTCACTAGCATAGCTGCCCATTTTCTTGTGCCCTATCAATCAATAGGAGTCAATAAGATAATTAAAAATAAAATCTGGGGAATCATTTGATAATTTTATTTCATCTTTCCTGATTCCAGTGATTCTTCTTCCTGTCCAAGTTCTCTGTGCTTTATTTTTAGCCAAATACTTTCAGGCAACCTTGTCAGTAAATAAATAAGTGAAAGTGTTGATAAGAGCAAAGAAGCTGTCCTATCACTTCTGCACTTCTCCTCCCATTCGTCACAGTATTACTCAGAAATTACTTCTACTGAACCATGTTCAGTCAAGCAGCTGAGTGTACTTGATAAGAACTTTGAATATGCTCATTTCCTGTTCTTTTGGACCTGGTTATATGCTTTCTGACGATATCCATGGACCCAGTGATCTTTTAATCAGATGTAAATCTGGAACAGGACACCTGGTCTGAAATCCCTTTTACTTGCACTGCTTTCAAACACCAGCTTTGAATTATTTACCTTTGCTACTTTATCACCACTTTTGTTGTATTGAAATTCCCTCTATAGTATAAGCTGGAGGTATGACCATCATAAAAAACTTCGAGCAGGTGTCCTATTTTTTATTCCACCATTTTTTCCCTGCTCATGACATACACATCTAATTTTTCTTGTTTCCTGATAGTATGCAGTAATACCTAATTAATATCCATCTTAGTTCTCAACATTAACCCTCCCACCAGTCATATTAATGCATGGATAGCTGTATCATTTGTGCTACCCTTTTATACTACATTTGTGGCAGATTCTGAATCATAGGGAAAGGAAAATCAAAAATTAACAGTTGAAGAAGCCCAAGGAATATGGAAAGGTCTCCTCAGTATTTTCTTTAACCCTTGATACAAGCAGAAATAGCAGATTTTATTTGCTAGTAAGTCCTTAAGTCTATGTTAGATACAAACTTCAGCAGGGACTTCCTCACTTCGTCTAGGACCATTCATGAAAGACCTATTACATGTTTGCTGTGAACATTCTCCTTGATTCCCCATGAGTTGTTTATATTTTATTTAATTTAGAACTGATCTTCAAGGTTTCCTAGAAGATCAGCATTGTACCAGAATCATATTTAGAGTATGTTGTATTGAAAATAATTCTAGGAAATAAGAGAAAAATTTATTTTGATAACTCTGAAGGAAAAAAAATCAAAACAACATCAAAACTTATTAATGGGTAGAAGTAAGAAAATTCACATAGGCTGGCCATGAATAAGAACTGAGGAGCTTCCAGTCATGAGAGGGGAGCTTCTGAGTAAGAATGGTGCTGGGGAACCCTGCCCCACCCTTAACTAGTTGTAAATGTCAGATTGATTACTAGTGGGAGAATATAATGTATTTTATACAATAAAAGATGGATTTTGACTGTCACTGTGACACGAAATGAGTCACATGGACGCAGTTCGAGGTGTGGTGAAAGAAAGAGAATCCTTTATTTATTCTTTCAGTATTTATAGGTTTCTGACCACGACCAGGGATTGGATAGTCATGTTAACACCTTCCCAACTACACTGGCTGTGAGAGACATCCATCAAAAGGCATGTCTTTAATGGAATGTATAGACACCTATGTTTATAGTTAGTTTCCTGGGAAAGTGGCTAGAACTTGTAGAAAAACAATATCGAAGGCCTGATTCTCAGGGTGATATTTGACTGCCTTCTAAAGCCATCTTAACTGTCCAGAAAGCCTAAATGAATAAACTAGGTGCTGAACAGGGAGAGGTTGTGTGACTTATTTGTTAGCTCTGTGTTGATAAAGATCCTTTTTATGGTTTGCTTTGTGGTCTGAGTCCATGAGTTTAGGGTTCAGGAGGAGCAGTCACACAGAATTGGTGTGCCCTACTGGGGATGGACTGTGTTAAGAAACAGTCTCTGTGCTGAGACAGAATTGGTCCATTTCCACTCTTGGAGGAAGCCCGAAGAATACCTTCAATTTCTTTTTTGTATGGTGCTAGCATACACCTGGATTGCAAATTAATATGACGAGAAGGTGAAAAGGAGTTGTTTTAGCTTAGTGAAATAAAGACTAATTGTATAGCAAGGATGACCTGAAATATGCAATACGTGAATTGTGCTGACTTCTGATTTTTGCTGCCCACCATAATTACCCTGGAGAAAAAGTTGTTAAAGGAATTATATAGAGAAGTCATGCATGCAAGAATACACTTCAGTCATGCACTTCTCTGTTCACTCACAACACAGGTTGCATCTTTCTACTAGCTCAAATAAGTAACTCAGTTTAGCAAAGTTGGATGTATTTTTGTTGCTACAAAGTGGAGCTTTGAATCAGTCATTTAATCAGGTCAATATTTTTATTGAACTTTACAAGTAAAGAGAAAATTAAATTATTTTTTATTACATATTCAATGTTATACACATCTTCATTGATAATGCCCTCAAAGCATCGTAGTTTAATATAATTAAAAATATTGTCTCTTCTTCATTTATATTTTAGTATCAAACTGTTACAGATGCAGATTTCTCTGTTTGAAAAAACTCTTGAAAAGTTGCCAAAGCCTGAGCAAATACAGAATCAAAGTATGTTGATTACAAACTTAATCCAAATAAAATATACAGTTGAAAAAATTTGGTAAACTTCTGCTATTGTCATTTCTTCCTATTATTATTCCTTATGTATTTGGTTTAGTTCTATTTATCCTTGCAAAATTTTCGTGGCCAAATTAAGTAGGAGTTACAGGGTTTGTGTGTTTATTGTATCAGACCAGCTCTGGTTCCTACCATATATTCAATCCTTTCTGAAATGCAGCTGCAAAGCACCATGTGTTAGTAAAATTTATTTAGAGTTCTTAGTTAGATTGGAGAAAATTATTGAGATAAGTTTTGAAAAAATCATTTCAGTGCTTCTTTAGCTGTTAAATTGTTCACTTGCAGTTAATGTTCTAAACTGTTTATGGTATACAAAATATTCTGTCCACGTAATGAAGACCTCTGGATAACAGAAGAACAAAAGAAAGATGATAGAACAGAATCTTCTAGCTCATCAAAACATCTTCTAGCTCAATTTTTATATAAGTAGTTATCTACTACTTCCCTCCAAATTGCATTGCTATGCAGTTTCGCACGGTCATGTGAAAAAGAGGCATATTTCATAAAATGGTTGAAATAATATTAAAAATTATTACATAGCTATAAGAAGGATCTCTTCATATGCAGGTTCATACAATTTTCTGTCATTTTTTTAAAAAGGCCAGTTTTCAGGAGTCAAAATTTCAAGTTTTTGGAACCTGATTTCAAGGTCAAGTAATACAAAAATTTCCCTACCCCACTGGTGTAGAATTTCTTTTTTGTTTATAATCTTTCAGTTTTGCTGAATTACCTGTTCGACCTTAATATTAGATGCATTAGTTCATTTATGTCTCCCTGTGACTGGATTATTTACTTCCACTTTTTTAGAGAGAATTAATTTGATGCTCAAATTACTTGAAAATGACAAAGAAGTTGTTTAAGTGGTGGTAAGCACAGGGGACTTTCAGCATATTATCATTAGAATGGGAAAAATAGAGTAAACCCTGTGTGAGTCTGCAGGGAGATGAGAACTCAGAAGTTTAAGACTTCATTTGATTAAGAAAAGTCAGAATGAATAGTGTCATGGAAATGTAGGAGTAGATAGACTTCACGAAGCCACCTAATCAAACCTGTCATCCATGGCAGGATCAAATATGCTGAAATTAATCCAGACTGATATTTGTCTAGCTTTTTCCTAAAAACCTCTGAGGATGGAGATGCTGTCTATTCCAAGCAATCTGTTCCATGGAATATCTGTTCTTTACTACAAGAAAGGATGTCTTGTGTCTTCTGCTCTGGTAGGCAAGCTGATGTTTTTAAGTTTTTCTGCCTGTGGATATTAAGAGCAGATTGTCACTGTGTTCTTCTGTCTGTTTGCCTACTGGAAACCCTCCATGATATCCCCTTTATCTCTTTTCTAATTTGCACAAAGTTAATCCCTTCAGTCTCTCTATGTAAATCATGTTTACCAAAAGACTTAATGCTCTGCTGATTTCTTTTGAAAAAGCTCATTTAGCCATATTTTCCTTAAATTGGGGTGCTCAAAACTAGGCAGAATATTCTTCAGCAGTGGATAGAGCACAATTGCCCCTGGTGTGTATTATGTATGTCATATACGTGCCGTATTGAAATATGTCTCAGCTCGCTTGCTTGCTTTGCATATTTTGTAGTTAGTTTGTACCTATTTAAGGAGCTACTCTGCATTTTTTTTAAACTTACTTCTTTCAAGTTGCTCTTTTTCCATCTGGTTCATTTGGAGGCTATCTCTTTAAGTTTGATCCTGCCTTTGTTATCTTTCCAAGACTAGGGCTAGAGGTGAAAGGTGTGCTCTCTAGTCAATCCTACCGGATGTTGTAAACTTTGGCTAGATGAAGATTCAAGGCCTGATACTGATAATTACTCTGAGAAGCATTAAATGATACGTGCATTGCATTATAGAAATATTATGTGAACTCTGTTTTCCCATATTGCTTGTGAGACTGTTGTTGAGGATGCTGTCAAGACCTAATTTCTAAGGTACCCAGACTAAATTTGAATCAAACAGGCAATATTCTCTGGCAGTCAGTATGTACTTTAGTCAATTTTTAAAGTGTATGGCATACTAGACAGGTACTATGGCTAAGTAGAATGTGACTTCAGGGCTAAATAAAATTTAAAAAATTTTAAAACAAAAAAAAATTGTTTTAAAATTTAAAACAAAACAAAACAAACCCCTACCATATAATTTATTTTCAAGGAATGAAATTAAGCCACAGGAGTAAGAGTTGAAAGAATGAATGTTGAGTTTCCAACCTAAATGAGACAAAGGAAACACAGTTGCTGGGTTGTTTAGGTGGCTTTTTGGCTTCCTTTAGTTCTGGCTGTGTCCTACTATTCTGTGTTTCCTGTTGTATCCTCATATGATTGACAAGCTCACAGAGGATGGTGAGCTTCTTTCTTTGCCTGACTGCAAGAAAAACATATATAAAGAAATATATATAAGAATATACAAAGAAAATGTGAGGTTTTTTATAATGACAGCCTATTAATGACATTCACCAAAAGATTACTTACCCATCAGTGGTAGTTAGAATAAAATGGTGTGAAAAACCAGACCACCTGAAGCAAGGGTAAAGATCACCAGAGTGATATCATGGTCACCATACAGTTTCCCCATCTATGCCCATATAAACCTATAGGGCTATACCTATGAATCAGTTGGGTTTTCTGTCTTCTCAATTAGAAAATCATAGCTAGAGCATGAGGGAAAGTTTTGTTAAGTAATATGCTGAGTAATTAGTTTGAGAATCCTTCTTGAACCACTGCAGCAGTCCATGTATGTTCAAACTGGTAGTATTTTTCTTAAAAGTAGGACACACCACTTGGTCTTACTGCCACAGTACCTGATCTTATGCCTTCTGAAAAGATTCCTTTCTTCTTGGCATGGGGCTAGAAAAGAAGAATGCCAGCTAATAGTCTGTCATTAGCACTTGGATTCTGTCCTAGAAGACTCTGAGAGATTTATCATACATATTTTTATACTATTATGCTTTAAAAATACATTGCACATTTTTCTTAACTGTATTTGATACAATTTTTTTCATCCTTCCTCTGTAGTTGAATTTGAACATGTAAGCTGCTTGTCCAAATAGAGGACAGTAAGGATAAAGGAGAACTGTCCCACTAAAACATCTGTAAGTCTCTTTATTAGTATGGGATGCAAAATGCTGTAGTATTGTATGAAAAATTTTCTACCGTTCATTTTGGCTTTATTTAATTGATCTGTATTTCCTGAACTTGTGGCAGTAAAATATAACACACACCCACTTAACCAGCTATTCAAATGTGCAATTACACACGGGGAAGGCTAATCATGCTTATTTTTCTTAGTGTTACCAGCCTCACTCTGTTTTTATAGCAGAGAACGCATTAAGGAAGCAAAAGAAAAAAAAGTCTGTGGCCCAATTAGCTCCCACATTATTATTTATACACTTATCTAATGCCATTTACAGGATACGAAAGAGTTGAACAATAAAAAAGTGCCGCTGTGATTATATTACACCATAAAATAAAGCATGCCAGCCTGTTAAAGGCTAAATCAGTGTGAATCTCATGCATCATCAGTTCCTTTCTAAATATTTTTTGTTCCTGTAATGCAGCTCTGATGATGGATAATTTATATTCTACTTTCATTTTCTGTCTTTAAGTGGTTTCAAATTCTAGATATGATCATCATGTTCCACAAATCATTTATGAAATTCAGGATATGTTCTTAAATACAGATTCTGTATGCTTTCAAAGAAGAACCAAATTGCACTAATTACCTTGCAGTCCCTGCTTTATAAGATTTAGGGTGGTATTTGTAAATGGCTTATGCAAAATTAATCATACCTTGCAAAGTGCATCAGGAGAATTGTTCACAGCAATGCAACTTAATCCTTTGGATGAAGTATTGGTTACAAGACAAGAGAGAGCAATACTGATTCAAAATTCTTCTTGCTATTGCTCTTCTGCATGTTATCATGTAAACAATGTCATGTCCCAAAGTTAATCTATTATTTTTAGCCATCTTTTACATTTTACAGGTTTTGGAGGAAGAGTGTTTTTCTTTACTACCTAGAAAAACTGAACCTTGGTGTTAGTACAAATTATTAGACACAACTGTAATGCAAATATTAAGTCATATTTGCCATACAGTGCTCATTAATGGAAGTAATTTTTCATTCAGGATTTGCCTGATATTTCATCCTAAAGGCACCTATAACTGGTGTTGTGTTATAGCTAAAGGAATATGGAAACTCGTGGCTAGGATACCTCACTGGAAAAGAATGGGAATTCAGTGCAAATAGATGGAAGCAAGAGTGGTTTCATTCTTCTGGTGGTGCAGCCATGATAAATTCTGCTGCAACACCCTAACAGTTCGATTCTCTTGTAGCAACAAGAGACAGAGTACTGCCAAATTGAAAATTTGAGTAAAAAGTAGGCAAAGTCCCAGAAAAAGGGCCATGTATAAACTTGACATTAACTCTTACAGCTTCTGTCACTCTGCTGGTATCACATCCATTTCCCTGAGATCTACTTTTACCAGCAAGTCTTCAGCAATATGCTTCAGTCTTGACCAGATGCTCTGTAACATATTTAGCAGCATTTTCTGTGTTAGATGGAAGAAGGGACTAGGCATCTGCTTTTCAGTGGTGTGCAGAGTACAAATAGCTCTGCATCCTCACTTTGTTTTCCAACATCCAGGTATTCACTGATATTTGTGAATAGGGAGGAAAAAGAAGAGACCTTTTGGTGTTTCATGTAAAAATATTAGAAACCACTAACAGTTCTCTTGGTGGTACTAAGTACAGAAGGATCAGAGTTATAGAGGAGCCCTATTTGCTCCCTGTATACAGTTGATGTTTGAAAGTGTAGGGCTGGTAAAGGGACTGACATGATCATCCTCAGAAAATACTAGAAACTCATTTTATGCAAGGAAAACCATGAATTCAGCCCTGAAAATTCTTGAAAAGAGACTATTTGAGCCCTAACAAGACCAGCACATTCAAAATCATCAACTGATTTCTGAAAAAAAATAAATATTGCTTTTCATAGTTGACAACAGTGAAAAACAGTCAATGTATTGTTTATTAGTCCAGGCATCTGTCTTCTTCTGTTGCGTCTTTTCTTTGTTTAAAAATCTGCAGAAGTGATAAAATATTCATTTAAATATGCAGTATTAATAAAATGCTTGGCAGTTTATTTCTTTAAAATTCTGGATGTGACTGTGAGGGAAAAGATGAGACCAACACCTTTTTAGATTAGACACTTTCTAGGTTATACTTTCCTGGTATAACAACTTGCCTGGCAAAGTATCACAGTGTCAGTAACTTTTTTTGCTAAAAGCTCTTCTCTTGTGCTTGAAATAATTTGTGGGTGCTTGTGTTTGTTCTATTAGGTTTAGGCTGAAGTACCTAAATTATAAAGTATCATCTATGATCTGTTTCTACCAGAAATTTAAAAATGCATATTTTGCTGAGCAAATTGGATAGTTAAATATGGAAAAAGGTCACAGAGTTACCTGATCTGCATATGTAGATAGATATTCTAAATGAGTGCACATTTGGACTAGATTATTTGAATAGTAACTTAAATGCTTGCCCATGTTCAGATGAAATATGTACAAAAATGTTTTCAAGACAAGGGCATGAATATATATTTGTATATTTTGAATTTTTTCATGAAGACAGTTGTATAAGCTGCAAAATAATGCATCTGCTCTTTAAAATAATCATGCATTAGTGATTTCATAATAGATTTTCCCCTTCCATTGGTTAGCTTACTAATTGCACTATTTGTTCAAAATAGTGTATCTTAAGTCTGTCTGCTGTTCAATTATTGAATAGCAGAGATAAACAGGGAAGTAAAGATTCAGCGTTTTGAGCATCAGAAAATTATTTTCGGTATTTTTAACATGTGCTTCTGTAGTTTTTATTAGAAGAGAATTCCATGTTCTTTGTATGATATTTCTGCCATGAAAATTGAGTATCCTTTTGGGATAAATGTGTAAAGAAAAAAACACATCACAAAAATAAATGGAATAATTGCAAGCAAACAATTTTCAGCTTTTGTTCTCAGGGCTCTTTTATTTTTATTGAAGTTTCACTCAGGGAATCTTTCCTCATAATGTAATCTTGAAACAGTTTGGTTCTTCTCTGACCTTTGTATTCAGAAACATTTGTTGAAATGGTTTTGCATGTATATTTTCCCCTTTAGGTATTGCAGGAAATTCTGATCAGGGACAATTTCACTTAAGTGTGAAATGGCTCTGCAGAAGATCACAGGTTTAAAGCAGGCATACAGATATTTCCTTCACATTTTCCAAATAACTCCCTCAGTTTCATCAATCTGGCATTTTTGCATCTCTCTATCTCCATGGATTTCTTATGGATTAAGAAACAGCAACTTGTATGCACCATCAAGGAAAGGATATTTAAATTTAGTTTCTCTCCAGCATGGGGCTTGACTGGACTGCCTTGCTGTCTTTCTTGTTTGGATCAGTGTATCTGTGCTCCAGCTCCTCAAGCCCTGTTTGCATTATATCACCAGAAAAATCTGAGGCTGATTTTAGTTGCTCTTTGTTGACTCTGAGGCCTGAAAAGATCAGCCTTGTACTTGTTGGAAACAGGGAATAAATAAAAGTGTTGCTTTTGTACCTTACTTGTGGTCTGCAGGACCAAGGGACGTTTTTGTGCTGCTCTGATTTTTGAGGCTGCTTCACCCTGTGCCACTTGGCTGTGCTTTGTCTGCACATTGGGGCTGCAGCATCCTCACAGTGCTTTGCTTGAGATGGGAGCTGAGATGTCCAGCCGACTCTTCCATTGTACTTGAGGAAATGCATCAGCTCTCCAACTTTTTTTTCTTTTAACCTTAATTTTCTGACAGTAACTTGGTCCGAGCTATATACTAGTAATGACACCTTAGGGTCTAAATTGTTTTAACCTTTCCACATCACTTCATGCAAAATGCCAAACAGTAAAAAAGGAGGTCTCAGAACCTGTTGCACAGCATTGACATCTAAATTGAAAAACTCTTTTTTTCATGGCAAGATGACTCAGAGTTTCCCCTCTATTAAAAATATAGGTTATATAATAACTTCGTGGCAGCTGCAATGGCTTCTCACATTAGTTAATTAGAATAAGGAAGCTATTCTAGCAGAGGAATGAGAGTGTGAGTTAGTGTTGCCTAGTTATCCTTAACAAGTGTTTCCCAATACCAAGCTTTGAGAACAAGCTGTTAAAAGTTTAAAAACCTTACTAACAAGGATAATCAAGCTTTTTAATGACAAAGTCTTTGCAGAATCACAGTGCAAAATTATGATTATGATTAATTTCCTTAGGGGATGCATGACTGACAGCAACTGAAGCTGGCTATCACACAGTCATAAATTGAGATATGGTTAAGTTCTGCTGTTTGCTAACCAGGGGCAAAAAAATAGACTGGCATGTTGAACTGCACTGGCCATACAGTATCTTTTAGCAGAGCAGGATTAAATCTTCAGTTCTTTTGCCCCAAACTCTTTATGACCTTTTTCTGTGCTCTCTAGCGTATTTGACATTCCAGAGGAAGGCACAAACCAGCATAGCAAGCACTTTCAAGGTTTTCTGCAAGGAAAGTTGTACAAGTTATTCTGAATCCCAGCTGACATTATGTTCTGCCATTTGCATTTATTGTCTCAGTAGCATTAAATGTGTGACCAAGTCTAACTAGACTGTTCACTTTCTTCTTTCTTATAAGGGCAACCTATGCCTAATGGTCCTTTTTAGCCTCACATTGTCAAGCTGCCATCAGAGGAAGTATGGCTAGAATGCATCTGAAGTGCTGAACTGTCTGGAAGTTGCCAGCTGTCCGTGGTGCTCGACCTTTTTGCATTTTTCTGAAAAGTTTTACAGCTTCTTGAATCTATGGCTGTAAGAACAGGACTGAAGCATTCTGCATGCCACGAAAGCAAGTACTCTCTCCACAGTTTTACTTCTTGTGCTTGGTTTGAACTTGGAAATCAAATGTAGGATGTTCTAAAGAAAGCTGTCTATTGTTACCCAAAATCCAAACTTCCAGGATTTTTAAAATACTTCTTAAATCTTCATTTATGCTCTACAGAATGAAATGTCTTTTCTAAGAATTTTTAGAAACAAGCCCATCTACAACACGGAGCTACCTAAAACGCTTTTCTTTACAGAAGGAAAGATGCAAGGTAGAGAAATGAGGAGTTTCATTTCATAGTTACAAAACATGATCCTACTGCCATTGTCTATCTGTGTTCTTCTTTACACTTTATTTACTATAAGATAGAGAAAACAATTTGGTGAATCTTTGAAGGTATGCTTGTTTGCTTGTTTGTCTTAAAAACATTTGTTTGTTTGATTTGTCTTAAAAGCATATACCAGACTTCATTACCTGTGAATGGGATTGTTGATCATAAATGACTTGAACATTTTGAAAATCTTACCCTCAGCCATCATGGCTATGTTGCTGTTTCAGTTAGTCCTTCAGTCTTTGCTGCATTAGGATACAACCTGCTTGACAAAGAGGTGTCAGCCCATAGCAGGATGGCTAGCCTGTTGAGGCATAGCAGCTGTCAGGAGAGAAGAAAAAGAGCTTCAGTCTTTCTTTTCCTTAGCACAGGTGACAGCTGAGGGAAACAGAGCTAGTTTTTAATGCTGGAAACAGTTTTTATTTTGGAAAACCAATTGTGTCCTTTTCTTTTTGTTTTTCCTAGCGTATTAGGATATACTGTGCCAAAAATGTTAGAGTCATCCCATGGAAGAGAACTCTGTTAAACCTTTTGATTTTTCTTTATGAATATAAGCTTTACCAGATTTTTTTCTTTCTTGAAGAATTTTGCCTCCAGTTAGTTTGCAAAAAAAAAAAAATTATTACAAAGACCGGTGTACACAATAGTAATGTTATGGGGTTTTCCATCTCTTTGAGATGTAAAACTAGCAGAAAAAGGTTTTGTTGTCAAAAGTCATGTTGTCAAAAAGGCTTCTTTATCAATATCAATTTTTTGTTCAGACAATAAAATGAAGACTGAGGTGCTTGGGAAATTTCTTGCAGAAGTGAAACATTCGAGCTGACTTGCGTGGCTAATCAAGACAAATAAACAAGCCTAAACTTAGTTAACTGAAAGGCACGACTAAGCAATTACCCACACTGTATAATACTGTTTTTATGCAGCCACCCACACATTTTACTGATCCCGAGGACAATAACGATGCTGTTCTATCTCCTTTTGAAAGGAGTAAAGAGAAACCTTTTAGAAATATGGCTTTGTGGTACCCACCTCATCAGAAAAATAATATGCTGCTCAAAAAAATCTTATGTCAAGGTCCTTGAATCATAAAAACATCATCTGAATTGTGATGGACCGGAGCAATTATTTGTTATGTAGTAGGCAGGCACCATGTAGGAAAATTGCCATGCTTACTTTCAATTCTTTGCAATACTTAAAACAATTACTTAATAGACAGAAAGTGAATGGCCACAGTGATTGACTGTTCAGTAAATATTGTAGCTGTATTTTAGACCAGATGATCACTCTCTTAATTGTTTTCTGTGCTAACTTGCTGGAGATGATACAGAGATTTCTAGCTGGGACATGACACAGGGATTTCAGATGACTTTAGGAGTAAATGGTAAGCATAAAAATGTCTAAGTTGGTAGCCACTGGATTTCTAGTTGATTCAGGTGCTATTCAAAAAGATACCACAAAGTTAAGTGCCAGGTAAACAAACCAACATTGGCATATTTATCACAGTCTGGGATCCAATTATCCAGGGTTTGACTTGTTTTCAGTAAGTTGAAACTAAATATTAGGAGGAGGTCTTGTTATCCAGTGCTTTAACAGGAGAAATGCAGTCATGTTTATTGAATCAGATAACGAAGATATCAGAAGGCTTAGTAGTTAGTGCTGTAACTTAGAATTAGGCATTTTTCTCTCTCTCAAGCCACACAGTGAAGGATTTACAAAGTGCTTTCCTGTTGAAAATATTTCTATTTCGACTGTAATGCTGATTAGTAAAACTTTTCAAAGCAGAGTATATCTTGAATTTTGACAGTTTAGGAGGAGTATAAGTCTCTAACCCAGTGTAATGGTTATAATCAATTTTTGAAACACTGGAATATGCATCATGTGTGTTGCCAATCTCCACGTCTACCTTTATAAATCTTTCTGTGGCAGTTGTAAAGAAACATCATAAGAGTGTGATCCAGGTATACTTCCTTGAGAAATTCAGTGAGAAAAACAGGTATAGCCTTCCTGACATTACTGTGCCTCTTTTCATATTTAGAATTCTCAATGCACATAGTGCCTCCTTTTAGTGTCAGCCCAGAATATAGGCTTATTTCACATTAGAGTGGTCCAATCTGCATGGCATTAATAAGACAAATCTGAATTGGCATAATTTAGGTCTTATATCTCATAGTAATATTATTTCATATAGTTCAAAACACATGGATTTCTATCATTGATTTGTGAGTCTGAACAATTTGAGAGAAGTTAGCCATGATTTTGAAAACCTGTTTCTTCTTCCTTATGCAGGGTTAAAATAAGGAAAAGTACTGAAAGTTCTGGGTGTCACATAAGGATCAACTTGTAAATGAAAGCAGTCAGGGCTTAGGGATTTAACTGGGATCCTTCCCTTAAATGTGTTCACTGTAAAATTCATCTGTAAACTGTAGGCAGCCTACTTGGAAAATCATTTCCTGTAACTCAGCCTTTCAAGGACTATGTCATGATGCTACCTGCAATGAACACTGTAGTCTCTGGATAAATAGAAATCTATCCTAGGATGGTGATTTACAGTCTTGAAAGATCTCAGTGGGGATGCATATTAACCTGGCTATCCATTAAGTGCCTTCCTGCCTTGAAAAGGCCTGTTTTTAAGAGCTTCCTTAACTCTCACTGGTTTAGAATGATGGCAATTAGCACAACTACTAGCAGATGTTAATCATGTAGCTTAATGCACTGCTGGAGGGCATTTGCATTTTGGTGGTGAGCATGGTGTAAGTACCTGTACAGAACAGATTAGACCATGTTGCCCTGTGTGTTTTCAACACACTCTCCACGCCAGTGAATCTGCTTGCAATGCAGCCATAACTACTTTTATTCTGGCTCAGTGTCAGTGTTTTAAGTCTACCCTAATTCCATGAAAACTTTTGCTTTCTTGTTCTGGGCTACTTCGTTTTTCTCTTCCTCAGCACCTTCATCCTCTAAGCTCTCCTGAGAGCCCTCACTCAGCTTTGCTGTCACTCCTCTTTTTTAGTGGCTGTTCTTGAAAATTCTCTTGTGTAAGTCCTCTATTTTAGCATGCTTTAAGATTTTGCTCTTGACTACTTTTGTTGCCTCATCTTCTACTTTTACCTCTTTAATTATTTCTTTACTAATTATTCCTATACCTGCTTCTTCATTCTGTCTCCCATGGGAGAAGCCCACAGTTTCCTCCCTAGATCACCTGGAAATTTTCTTTTTCTCATATATAACATGGATTGAAAGTAGATTTTTGCTTTCCAAATTGTCCACCTGGTATCCACTCACCAGTTGTGCCAACTGAGCTTCTATTCCAGCATCCTGTGCTTAAATTGGTCAGCCTGGGAGACTCCCAAAACTGGAGTTAAAATCAAAAATGTCGAAAGTTCCACAAAGGAAACTGTAGTAAGAAAATTCAGTACTTTGAAAAAGGAAGCATTACACATAGTTAGGTTTATTTTTTTCAATTAATTTTAAAAAATAAACAATCTGTGTGCTTGGTCCAAAGTCCTGTGAGCTGCAACTGGCCCACCCAAATTTCTACCTATTCAGACCTGCTTTTCTCACAAGACAGAGCTTGAGTTTTGCTGATTTTTTTTTTTCTGTATTCTATTACACACAAAAATTGAAAATGAGGTAGTTTTCTAAATTCCAAATATTTTACTCTATTTAAAGCACTATTCCACACTAATTAAGATCTAGTCCTTTTTCTGATTCTTCCTCATTAGAAAAAACATCTGTCGGCACCTTTCTATTTTACTTTCTAAATCAGTGACACACTGAAAATATTTCCAGTGCGAGCAACTGCAATCTCCTTCTCTCCGATTCTCTTATTCTTTCCTTAATAGGAAATATTTCCAAAGTATTGCTCGTAAGTAGCCCTCCTCTCCTAGTATTCTGTTGGACAATGTGTTTAGGGTCTCAGAATTAAACCTAAACTATATACAGTTGTCAAAGAAGCTTGATCAAGTATCTTACAGTAACATATTGTGTTGCTATTAGAGGAAATGGTTTTCATTTAAGTTCTTTATATATCAGTGTGATTATGCAAATCAATTGCAGATGCTGCAGGATTGCCTTATCAATACATTTATAAACAAAAACCATGATGTAGACCAAATAGTATGAATGCCCTCTTATCTTCCTTATAATTCTGATTCTACTTATTATTCTGAATTTTCATTTTGTCACTTAAAATGTTATTTATCGTTGTGATCAAGTCCTTCAGCCTGGTGATTTACAACCCCTGAAAAGCAGACATAGTGAGTTCCAGTAAACTGCAAACCAATTAGCTGTAGCCATGGAATTTTCATAATTCAGACTCATTTTTATTTTCCTCCATGCCTGTTACATTATAACACAATTGATGGGGGGCTGGGGGGGAAGTGCACATGCTTACACTCTCTCTGTTTATCTTTTATTTTCTTTTTTCCCTTGGTTTGCACATATTTTTTATTTATGTTATGAAAATACTGAAGTATATGTCGAGTATATATATTATTTTTTTACATATTTTTTAAGTGACAAGTTATGCCTCAAATGAAGAATTAGACTAAGCTTTTTCCCAGGTATAGTGTGTCCATGTTTCAAATGCTTTTAGCTGGTATGACCTGGATGGCTGAACAGCCAGATGGATAATTTCTCCTTTTCTTGGAGTGAAGACCTGCACAATTTATATCCAGGGTGATAACTAAACTACTCAAGGCCTGGTAGTTCCTCAGTGACTTCTTCATGTGCATGGAGAGGTGAGTTCAGTGTGCTGAATCCCAGAGGATCAGGTGATATGTCTCTGGAGACATGGGGTGGTGGTCAGTTTTGCAGTCCTGGAAAGACAGGGAAGGATGCCCTAAAAAGACTGTGTGTAGCTGCGGTTACCTGAGCCAGACAATTTTGGTGAGGCTGGCTGTGCTGCAAAATCTGTGTTAAAACTTAACAAGGTTACTCTTGAAATCTCTTCTGACAGCTATTTAATGCCTACCAAGTGCTGAGGCTATAAAAATGCATTTTGCAGCAGCATTCAGATAATAAATACTGTGAATGGTTTAAAGTCACTGGCTTGTCTTTACAACTTTATGCTGTAACAACAGTAAAGTTAACCTTATGCCAGTTCTCGTTTCATTTAAACAGACTCAAGTATTATCTCCATGTTCTTGATATGACATGTACAGCATCTTTTAGAAAACAACTGTGACAAAATCTTTATACAGAACATGAATGTAGTGGAGTATTTAAGGGGTAGCACTGTTCCTCAACAGGTACTGTTCTGTAGGCGTGACTTAATTTCTTATTTAATTATATTTCACACCTATGGATTGGAAATATTGATTTAAGAGAAAAAAAAAGTTCAGGCTTGTTTGGTTAAAAATCACAATGGTACTGTTAGGATGTGTTCAAAGTACATTATTTTTCAAAAGCTAAAAATCTGAAAAAAAGTAACAGTAATAAGTACAATTTAATTGTTTGCATGGTGACTGTGGTCTTATCCCAAGTCATTAGTTTTCCAGCATGCATCTAGGAGGAATGAAGCTTGCTGAGTTCATTCTATGAGTAAATTCTGTATTACCTTGTATATAGACAAAGTTTCAGCTGCTTACACAGTTCTGCTCCCAAATCCTGTCCAGTAAGACATAAAATGTACTTAACTTGAACATTAGGGTAGTGCTTGGTCTCAAGTGTATTTTCAGCACTTGGATGTCTTTATCATGTATGCAAATGCAGTGCTCTCTGAATTTTTATTGGGTGCATAGAAGGATACTTGTCTAAGGCCTGTCTGTCATGATGGAGGACAGTTTATTGCATTAAGGCAGTTTATAGTTCTTAAGGGACTTTTTATACCCTACAGTGTTTTTTAAGTTATCACACACTTAAAGGCTGTCCTTCAAAACATTCTTACTGCTTCAGCTCTACAGCAGATATGTAGTGGAGGTCAGAGAAATTCCCCTCAGTGCACAGGACTCTGCTCCCTCTTCTGGGGGAAAAAAAAAAAAATATTAAAAAAAAGGGCATCCTGTACTACCTGAGTGAGTAATCCAGTTGTCAGCTTTCCTTTTAATTTTCTATAATTTCATCTGGAAATGCACAAGTGTTGGAAAGTTATCTGTATTACCATCCTGAATATTAATATTCCAGAGGAAGTAATTTGGAAGCTTTTACTCCAAAAACAAACAAAAATTATCACCTCTAAAAAGAAGAAGAAAAATAGAAAAATACAGGTTCATTGGCTTTTGAAAATCAGCAGCATTCTTGGTTACCTGAACTGCAGCCATAAATACCTGCAATATTGTAATTTAAGGCCATGTATAAAAAAATCAAATTCAGAGGAGCCAGTGAAGCGGAGTTGAGGCATAAAAGTAGAAAGATGACAAATTCTGGCAGAAGTATTTGGTCTATTTTGTATGGCTTTAGTAAAAAATATAATATTGAAAAATAATCTGCATTAGAAAATTTCGAAGTCTGAACTGGTTAGAATCAATGCTTCCTTTTCGCTTCCCTCTTCCTGTCAGATTTCTGATGCATCTGACAGTGCTGCCAGGCTGTTTGTTACCTTTATGGATATCAGAGCCCTGGAAGCTTCTACCTCTGAGCAGAAAGTCATATTCAGTAAAATGCCCTCTGAGAAAGGATGCATATAAATGAAAATAAATCTTTGTCATAAAGAGTAGGTACAAATGGAGTTTCAACAAAACAAGTCACACTGACATTCTTTTAGGTTTCATAAGGATCACCCCTGCACTACAGCAAATTCCACTGGGAAACATTTTTATATTGCCCACCCTCCTAGAAGTTTTCAGTCCCTACCTTC
The DNA here is from genome assembly GCF_001522545.3 of Parus major. NCBI lineage: Eukaryota > Metazoa > Chordata > Aves > Passeriformes > Paridae > Parus > Parus major. Next base: position 37,083,371 of record NC_031770.1, on the reverse strand, counting down.
TGAAATAGTGCAGTGACAGAATGAAGTATAATGTATTCTATGCAGTTCAAAACAGTGATTTATTTTTAGGGAGTGAAAAGCTGAGGTTTTTATTCTTTACGTTTCCACTGGTTCTAAGTAAGCAACATAAGTTATACATCTAATATCCTTTATTTCATTATTGACTTTATCACTCAAAACCCTTTATACTAGGTTCATTACTAAGGGAGTTTTAAAAATACTTATAAATGGGATTTTTCTCTATTTACCCTCCTTTTTGAGGTAGAGAAATATTATTTATTCAGCTCTTTATCAATAAAACATGGATAAGTGATGTTGCAGACTTATTTGTAAGAGGGGATTTAAATGGAAAAACTATTCTCATAATGACTGTTGTGGTCTTCATGTCTTGCTGTATTCTGAACAAGAACTTACTATTCTGGAACAGAGTATCTGGAAAATACAGTGACTTGAAATATGGTAACTATATAAGGATTTTTATTGTGGGGCACTTGTCCCTCAATGTCTGTTCTAGTTAGTTGTCTGTATAGAAAAGACCTCTCTGTGTATGTCCAGCGTATCTCTGACAGAAGAACCTCAACATTCTTTTTCCAAACCTGAAGCTTCTGCCCAATTTGCAAGGACATCAATCCTTTCATGAAAATACATGCTACAAATTCTTGAGTTCTTATAATGCCTTGACAAAAAGACCACTTCATATAACTAGCAACTATGCAGGATATTTCTATTTACCTATTTTATTGAGAAGTGTAGGATTTTTTTTTTTCTATCTGGGAAACACATAATAGCTATAAAGGTAAGGTGCAAGTTACTCCACTTTGTTGGCATAATTATTGTGATTGTCAGCTACATTCTGATTGCTTATTTTTTCTTAGTGGTGTGATTATCAAAGGCAGCAGTGCTGGGATTTTTGGGTTCCCACATGGCTTGAAAAACTAGAAATTTAAAAACATCTCTTTGACAGGTAATCTGAACATTTTTGATGGGCAGTCTTTAGAGAATAAAGCTGGGATTTAGCAGTTTCATTTTAGAGGCTCACTTTTCTACAGTTATGCTAACAAAAATCCTGATGACACGATGATATGAATATGTTGAAAATGAGGGAGTGAGAGCCCAAAGAGAGATGAAGATCAGTTGTGAACTTGAAAAGTTTTCACCTGTGCTCTGACAGGCTCTTTTAACCTGAACAGCTCCCCCTATTCAAAATCAAGTTTTTCAGTGTGGAACACAAACAAAAAAGGCCTCTAATCATACTAAATTGAGAGGTTTTACTGTGCCTCACAAGGGAAAACATTAAACAGTAATAATTTTCATTAGAAACCTAAGCTACCATCTTTTTTTTTTTTTTTTTACTCTAACACATGATTAATCTTGTTGTCTGTTTAGTAAATGCTACTTTCCTCAGCAAAAAACTCTTACTCAAAGTTCATCCATGAATTCAGTTTCCCTCTGGTTTGTGATATTCTGCTCTCCTGTTGCTGGTCCCAGCAACCATTCAATGGAAGCTTCTGTAGGATCATCTTTCTCCACCCACCATTACCACTGTATGGTAATGATGCAGATCCCTCCACAGATAACAGTGGCTGCCTAATCGCTTTTTCTTTTGCCTGTCTTTCCAAGAAATGAGTAAATTTTTCACAGTTTGAATTTTCCTGAGAATGTAAGGACATTCCATTCCCTGAGCCTGTGACCATGGTAATCATAGTGCTTGTAGGCTCTGGTTATTTTTCTCTGTTTGAGATAAATGTCTTGATTTAGATTGTTTGTGAAAGACACTCATTCTGTTCCCACTGTGATGCTGTGAACCACAGGTATCAGATTCTCATCCTGATTCTGGCCACCTACGTGCGGTCTCTGCTGTTCATCTGGTAAAAAAGGTGCCTGTTATTCCAGATAAGTTTTATTTCCCAATGCATTTTTACCTTTTTTGTTTATTTAGATTCTTATCTAACTTATGTTAGGAATTGTCTTTCATTCTCTATTTTATGTTGTGCTCAGCACAATGAGGTGTCATCCTTCCCTGTGTCTTTGGGTACGGCTATAATTCAAGTACTGAATAGGAGTCACCTTTATCTAAGAACATCTAGTAAAACAGTGGCATTTTCATGAGCTAATAATTCATAGAAGCTCTAGGAGCATCCTCCTTCTGTTGCAAACACTTCCATTTATTTTAGTGCAAGGGATTCACACTGAAAAATCTTGAAAAACTCTGGAACTCAGAAGCCATCTTTGCTAGTGGTTCCTAAGTGGACTTAATGCTGAGGATCACTGAATCCATTCAAAGAAATATTTCTGAATTAAATCTCAGACTTCCACTGAAGATGGCCTGCAGACAGCACATTGCTGTGCCTAAGCAGAGTCCATGATTTGGCTTCACTTCAGATTGTGCTGATTTTCTGCTGATGCAGTCTGGGTGAAAATTCCCTTTATAAGGACAACCTTTCCCTGCTTTCTTCTCTTTGTTATATGTTGTTAACTGTTCAAGAAATTATGCTGTGGACTTTGAAAAATAAAAAAAAAATATATATATATTTAGGACAAATAAGAGAGAAAAAGCAGAAGAATATTCGGACAAGATTTGAATCACAATTTTGAGAGCAGCATTTTGGGTTCTTGGGCTTTGGGGAAAGTTTTTTGTATCTCTTGCAATTTTTTTAAGGGATATTGATTTAACTCACTGCTTTACTGATAGTGAGATTAATAGTAGAATAGCAGAAGTCTCTGGAAATGTTTTAGCAGCATGTAAAGGGAGATACATAAGTTAAAGAGAGAAGAAGAACAAGGTGTTCATAATGTAAAGGAGGTCAGAGAAATGCCAAAGTATATTAGTATCCAACTCCATTAAAATCCTGTCTGGCAGAGATGGGCCATTTCTTATTTACATCTCCAGAGCAAGTGTGTGAGACATTGCTCTGATGCTGGCAAACTAAACTTCTCTTACGCTTCTTTTATGTTTTTTTAACATAAAAAACATAAGCTACTTCCATAGTGTAGATGCTGCTCAAGGAGATTTCTATGTACAGGGTGGATGGGAACTCTTGAACTGACAATAGAGAACTTGGCAGCCTTTGAATTTTCGAGCTTTTTTACACCTTCTCTTTCCCATGTGGCTTACCTGGCATGCTGTGTTTCAGAATTAGTCCAAGAAATGCTAAAACCTCTTGCACAAAGTTTACTTAATCAAGCTGGGCATAAATAATACTCAGTACTCTGATTTTCTTTGTTGAATTTCCTTCTTAATTAATTATGCTCAAAGTGTGTGTAATGTAAACTTAACATTTTGAGAACAAATACCTTTTTCTGTTGTCTGACTTGTGTTGAATTTCTTAGCTTTTCAGGTTACATTTTGCTTTGATTTGGATTTTTTGTTTATTTTCCTCTGCCAGCAAAAATTATGGAGTGTGAAGAAAAAAGACAAGATCTTGCCATCCACAGAACCCTGTCAAATCAGGATGCACATTTTATCTAGTGTAAATTACCAAGCAAAGCCCCTATCTGTGTTTTTTTCATGACAGTATTTCTAATTTTTTTTTTGTAGTTACTTTCTTTTAGAAAGTAACTACAAAGAAATGTAGACAAGTTACTCAAAGGTGTACCAAGTTTGCCAGTTAAAATAAATTGGGAGGAGCTGTTGACTCTATGGAAACGAGAGAGGCCCTGCACAGAGAGCTGGACAATGACAGGGCTGGTCAGTTGCCATTTTGTATGAAGTTTAACAGACAATGCCAGATTTTGTACCCAGGATGTACAAAGAGTATGTGCATTCTGAAACGGTGATGTAATAATCATCCCAGGTAAAAAAAAAAAAAACAACAACAAAAAATAACACCCTATTTATTTTATGTTTTCAGAACAAGCACTTAATGTCCCTGGGGAGGTAGGAGGGCTCTGCAAATGCTTTAATTGACAAATGTGTTCTACAGCACTTATAAGGGGATTTTTTGAAGACCTAGGAGCAGTCAAGATCTGTATTTTTTTAATGCAAGCAGTTAAAAAGGTACCGTGAGCTATAGAAATTATTAAAAATACCTGTATTTATTTCACTAGTATCTCCAGGATTAATGTTAAGCATTTGGTTTGTTTGTTTGCTTTGGGTTTTTTAGTTAGGATTTTTATGTGTAAATCTGTTCAAGAGATCTGGGGAGTAATTAGTGGGGGTACCTAAACACAGGAATCAAAGAAAAAGAATGAAGATACTCAGTGCTGAAGCTTCTGATTCCAGAGCTAAAACTGTGGAGTCAGTCTCTGATTTTGAATCAGCAAGAGTTCTGTGGTGTAACCTTGATTTGAAATTGAAAATAAAAAGGGACATTATTTCTGACACTGGGAGAAAATCATATATTATATTTTCACAGAATTGCCATTTTAGAATAGATTTGGGACTTGCTATGGTATGGGTGTTGCTAAGAGTCTTTCTACTTGATGGAAATATCAGACCTTCCATCCCTGAAATACATTTCCTGAGGGTTGCATATCAGCAATGGGTCTCTTTGCTGTACTGAGGATGATGTATTTCATTTGAGAAGATAACTGACAAGATATCAAGCTTATTTTGGCATGCAATTTAACATTCAACCCCAACAGTTGCAACTGCAGAAGTCGTTTTTGGATTCCAATGGCGAAAAAAGGAATAAAATGAAATCGTAGCGTAAACTCCCTTTCAGATGTAATTGTTGCTTTTACTAAAATTAATTTGCACAGAGAGAGGAGCAGAGGGACCAGCTTGATTTTCATCTGAGCAGAAGTATAAAAAATTTAACTTAAATATATAGAGTTGGGAAATTAATGCCAAAAGGATATTTTTTTCTAAATGCTGAAACTTAGACCAGATTAACTGGCTTGAGACTTCTTCTTCATGAAGTGAGTGGTATTTATGCCTGTGGTAACTTCCTTTAAGGACATTACTGCTAAGAAAAATGGGTTCCTGAATCTGTCATACCAATAAGCATTCAGGCACTGTATTTTTTTTTTTGTTTGTTTAGCTATTGCATGTAGCCTGTTCCCTGGATAATCAGGCAGACATGCTTCAGCTGCTGGTTTCCAGTTGTTGCAATAATGTGCTAACATGCTGGTCCCCTGAAACAGCCTGCTTATTAACTGTGATGCCCAAAATGCCATCTGGAGTGTTATTCAGACATCTATAATTATTCTGTCTACTTCTATTTGATTGTCTGCTTTGTTTCACTATGCATGCTCTTAATTTCTTTTCATTTTTTTCTTTCTTTTTTTTTTCTTTTCCTTTACTTATCATGGAATCATTTCATTTTTTTCCTATAGAAGTACCAACAACTCTCAGCTCTTCTATAAATTTATTTTACATTAAGTTGAAAATACAGACATTCTAGAAAAAAATCTAGGAAATGAACTGCAGAATATCTCTCAAGTTAGAGTAGAAAAAAATACCATAATAATCACTGTGGCAGAGATTAGTAATGACAGAGGAACAAATTCTTTGCTTCATGTCTTTGTCCATTTATACTAGCACATAGTGCATATAAAAATCTCCAATTTATATGACAGTGAGTTGCACTCCAAGTGTAAGTGGAAATGACTTTAAGAGGGTCAGGCCAGCACAGAACAGGTTCCCGATGCAATGAAGTGGAAAGGGACCCGTGAGTACACCAACTCAATTGTTTGGTCTGTTTGTATCCTCACTGTTCATTCTGCTATGTAAAATCACTCTTGATATCTTGCAAAAAAACCTAATAAAAAAAAAAAAGTAATTATTTTATTTGGGTAACAAATGTATTCTCTAGGCATTTTCTTTAACTTTTCAATATTGTGCTAGTTAGTTGCAGCCAGCTGAGAAAAGTGTCAAGCTGAAAATAGAAATTAATATGAAGAAGATAACTCGCTTGGCAATAAATGTGAAAGATACTATGTGCCATATGAGTTAAACCAAAAGAATTAACACATGCACCCCCTTGGTGTTTTCAACATTATTATATCTTGTTGAAATGTGTCAGTTCTCATGACAGAATTGTCCTTACATCTCTTGCTGGCTACAATCTAGGAAGCATCCAGAGTTTTCTCGGAGCAGCTGTGAGCCCTTCCTTTTTCTGTCTAGTCTTATGTGACTGGAAAATATCTCTTAGAGCAGTGTAGAAAAGGGTGAGAGAGAGTTAAAGGCTTTAATGTGACCCCTGGCGGGTGCCAGCCCTGGCCAGAGGACTATGTAAGAAGGATGAGGGGGTTCATAAATGGGCCAGAGATTAATAAATAGTCAGTACTTAATTTTATTTTCTTGCGCTGGGAGAATTGAATTTATAATCCCAGCGCAGCGATTTGCGGGCACTATCCCCATCTAGGGGCAGATCCGAGTAGCTCGGCTGGCGGGAGCTGCTGCTGGGGGAAGGGAGGCTTTGGGAAATACCCACATCCAGCCGAGACACAGCTCGGGAATACAAACAAGCGAGCGCGAAGCACGGTTCCTTTAGTAGCGGGATGTAGCGGGAGAAGCTGCTTAGAGTAAGAGCTGGAAAAAGCACGATGGTTTCTAGGGTGGCTGATGTTGCCGGGCCGTGGCGGCCCGGGCCGGCCCCGGGCGCTGGGTGAGGGCCGGAGCAGGGCAGGATGCTTGGAAAAGGCCGCCTCTGTCCCTGCAGAGTGACAATGGGGGGCTGCTGCTTTTGAAGCGTCCTCCGCAGCACTCGTTTTAAATTTTAGTGGCTACACTTCAGCTGGGCTCACGTAGAGGTCCGAGACGGAACACGGGAGCTGAGCTCTCACCCAGAACAGATAACCTCCTGTCCTTTGGGAAAATGATCTTACAGAGGAGGGCTGAGGTCACTGGCAGGACGACGGGGGAAACCTCGCACTGGGGCCGTGTAAATTGTGCCTGACGCCGAGAGAAAATGATTTTGCTCTTTAGTCCTTAACTTCCACGAGCTACTTTATTTACATAATTATCTTTGTTGTTGCTGCTGGTTTTTCTTGCCTTCTCATATAAAAATGGTCTGTGTGAAAATTCATCTTTGAAGATAAAAATACATAAATAGCGAGGCAGTTACAAAATATTCTGTGATGTTATTGAAGTGACCTTGTTGCTTTCTTTTTCACTGCATCCTCTTTTTTTTTCCCTGAAATAAAATTATTTGAACAGGATAACCTCTTGTAACTTTATAGAAAAATGTGACCTGCTCAGTCAGTTGCCTTTGCAGGGCTCTCTTAGCTTGGGGACAGAGAAAAAGAAAAATGACTGCATGAAGGCTCTAGATTTAAGGTCAGCCATTCTGGCTGATGAATTTAGCAGAATTATGTACAGCATTTTCCTCCCCATCCTCCTTCTGATGGAGTGATCCTGAGTAGAAGGAATAACCAGACTAGGGTTTCAACGTGACTATTTGCATAAATGAGCCTGTATGTGCAACTGGAACGAACAGCCTAACGCTGGCAAAGCTCCAGAGACCCTAAATCAAATACCAGAGAGAGAAATACAGAGAGGAAAGGGAAAATACTGTATTCAAACACAAGATATTGGGACAAATATTGCACAGCTGAGTTGCTGTGGGATGTTTATGATAAAATAATCCTATTCAGCTCTTCCACCCTAATAATTGTGGACAAGTTGTGATGAAACAAATTCTTGACTCAACTATTTATTTTATTTTTTTAAGAAAAAGATATTTTCTCTGTGCGGTACAAAGTTCCTAGGGTCTTTGAAATAATAAGCATATTTTCCACATTAACACGCACAAAAAATACAGTTGTATAGCAAAGCCAAAGTCCAAGCAAGGCTTGTTACACATGATGTGTATTAGTAATAAAACTTGTGAGCTGTGTTGCTGTTTTTATGCGTGCATGTTCTGTGTGGCAGCCCATTTATGCATTTTCCACTGTGCTGGGGCTTACATCACTGTCGTATTAGTCTAAGCAGAATAGAGCAGATTGTTTATTTTGGTTGAGCTCCGCTTCAGGCTGTAACATCAGATGTAGCTCCTAGAGTGACAAATTCCAATTGCAGTGTCACAGATTAAACAAGGGTACAGAAGAGCCCTGCAAGCAGTTTTGTTTCTCATGGGAGTGAAAGGATACTGTGCTTGCTAAAGTTAGTATGTGTGATCCCACCATGACCAAAATAAAATAATCTGCTCTCATAACTCACTTCTGTTTAAAAATTACATTGCCCAGAACTCCTTTTGTTGTACCCTCTACAGTTTGGGGTTGCAATATTGAGTTTAAGTTAGCTGCCTTTTATTAATGAACACTGCAACTCAGCATTACTTTTATGAAACGGTAATTTTAGCTTTGTGTGTTCTACTACTGTATGGTAATATCTCATTCACAAAATCACAGACTCAAAAATCAGTTGTGGTTAAAAGGAACATCTGGAGATCCTCTGTTCCAGCTCCCTGCTCAAGCAGGATCACCTAGAGCAAGTTGCTTACACCATTTCCAGATAGCTTTGGAATATCTCCAAGGATGGAGACCCCACAGTCTGTGGGCCACCTGTGTCAGCTCTTGGTCAAATTCAGAGTGTAACTGTTTCTCCTTATGTTCAGCTGGAAGCTCCTTAGTTTCAGAGTATGCCCTTTATCTCTGGTTCTGTCACCAGGCACCACAGAAAAAAAGCCTGTCTTTACATCTTCCCTTCATAACCCTTTATTTTGATGAAGTTCCACTGAGGCTTTTCTTCCCCAGTCCAATCAGCCCCAGCTCCCTCAGCCTTTCCTTCAAGGGGAGATGCTCCAGTCCATGAATCATTTTAACGACTCTTTGCTGGGATATCTCCCGTAGCTCCCTGCCTCTCTTGTACTGGGGAGCACAGAACTGGACCCTGCATGCTAGGTGTGTTTCATCAGTGCTGAGCAGAGCAGAAGGATTAACACCCCTCCTAACTCAGCCCATGGTACCACTAGATGTTTCTGTGGTAAGAGCTTATTGCTGACTCATATTCAGTTTGGTGTCCTTGAAGAAGTTGAAGTCTGCTCTCCTAAAGCCCAGGGTTGTAATCTTGCATTTTGTTCTGCTTCCTCCTTTCAGGCTCCAGAATTCTGGACACAGCAGCCAAGGCTGCCTTCAGCCCTCACATATCCAATAAGCCCCTCATTTTTTAAAAGCATAAAAGTTTCCAGAGCACCTTTTCTTGTTGCTCCTCTATCACTTGGATAGCAAGTTACGCATTTATACATTTCACTTAGCAGCTACATATTGCACTAACACGGCTGGTTTCTAAGGTGACTAAGTTTCACCTCTACTGTGGACTGTTATTACTGTCAGAAAACATTTGAAGGTACTTGCTTCCCAGAAACAGGTGAATTAGTTTTATCTCAACTAGACTTTTTTGCAATATCCATGATGTATAAGAATAGTGACCTTTTGGAATATAAGATGCTCACACAAATAACTACAGTGAATAATAAATAAAAAACAAGTAAATTAAATAAAATTGCTAGGAGTTCCTCGAACTTTTCAGGTGGTCTCTTTGCTCATTTGGAATACAACTATTTTTGTAATAGGCCTCTTTTCATCTCATCTTTAAAATGTGGACTGGTGTTACCTGTATGAACTGACTGAAGATTTTGGTGTCCTTAAGATTGTCCCATTAACATGTTACAGTTTTTGCTGCAATTTCCCAGTTGTTCCATTTGTGACCCATTATCTGAGAAACACCATGAGAGAGAGCTGTGAGTACTTTATTTACCAGAAAATTTTGATCTCCCACTGGTTTTACAGCTGACTACAGTTTCACTGTCCTCAGTGTGTAGTCAGTTCTGATTAATGCAGAACTAAGCAAGATTAAATTTAGGCCCCATCCTCTGAGTACAGATAAGAATCTTGACAAGGTTGCTGAAGATCTTCACCTTGCAAGGTACATAAGAAACATCTCCCATGGAATTTACAGCATGTGCAGGATGTTGAAGGTCATGTGGGCACACGTGGCTTTTAAAGAGCTGCAGTTCCATTCCACCCCCACTCCTACCCTATGCCAAGAGTGTATATAACACAACCAACCCCACCATCCAACTATTAGGTAAAGAAAAAGAGAGGTCTTATTTCATCATATGGCTTCTCAAAAATTGAATACTAAAAGATCAAAATTTTCTTAGTAGTTACTTGAATATAAAATTAAATATTAATGATGCTAAGAAGAAATCCTTTGGCAACATACAACGTGCTGTGTTTATCATTAATGAAGCTTACACCTGTTGCCCCTGTGTTCCTAGAAGTTGGAATTTGTACAATAAACTGGCCTTGATTTGAAATTGGTAAGATAGAATTAGAGAGATATTGAAGGAGGAACCTGGAGAAAGGAGGAAAACCCCAAAGTATTAGGGAATCAATGTTGAAAGAAAGTGAGTTGCTGCAGGGGGTGCTTCATTTTTTCAAATGATTGAAGAACTAGCTGCTGAAAGTTTCGTATCTGTCAATGAAAGATGCAGGAAAATATCTTTAAAAAGAAAATAGGTACAAATACCTGAAATAAATGACTATCTAGTCATATGTTTAGATCTCTGGGATGTCTCTGTAAAGTATAATAGGTAGATGTAGAGACACAAAGAGAAGCAAAGGCTGAAACTCTGACTCGGGGCATGCACACAAATTTCCTTAACACTTTTTTATATATGTATTTAATTGTGAATTTCATTATTCTGTATTTTCAGTTCTCCTAGCTGATGTTAGGAGTCACAATGCCTCAACAGAGATCAGGGATATTTTTTCTGTTGTCAGCTGACATGTCAAGGTGGTTTTTTTAGCTGTTATGTTCACAGAGTGCAGGACACAGATATTTCTACACTTCTGTCACTTCATGTTTAACTTTAAAAGGAATATGTGAAGCAGAATTGGAAGATATGTAAGCAGCTGACATGTCATATGCACTTGGAAATGTGTCCTGAATACTAACAGTGTTGCTTCTAATCCGATAAACCTCACCCCTTGTAACAAGGCTGTCTGTAGCGAGGCCAGTCCTCAAATAAAAATGTCCTTTGCCCAAGTACACTGAAAGCCTGTGTAGGCACTATTTATAAAACCTGCGCCACTCCAGCGCCCGGCAGAGCACGTGTAGCGTGGTGATTCAGAGCGCCAGGGGCTGCGGGTTTCTGATGCCACAAGACAAGGAAATGTCATTGACTTCTCACACTTTGCCAAAGCAGGCTGGGGTTCAAGGGCTGCTCCCTTCTACAGCTCATGTTCAGAAACAGAAGGAAAACCTAATGAATCACGCATGGCTGAACAGATCACTGTCAGGGTAGCTAATGTTCCACGGAGTGGGAAACATAATTTGTACCTTATATAATAGGGAATGTGTGAGTCAGTTTTGGTAATTGGCCTGAACCTTCTTTGGGGGATCAGTCATGCTCACAGGGTTTGGCAGTTTCTGGAAAAGCTTTATATTGAATCCATACAGTTGGATTGCTGATTATTCCTTGTAGTTGCCATTTCAAGGGAATATATATTTCTGTTGGTTGCTTCTTTTTTCTTTTTCCTTCTCAGTCTGCACATTGCCTCCAGCTTGTGAAGTTTCCACAAAGGAGGGGTGAGGCAGAATCTGCTCCAGCAGAACTGTGTAGCCAAAGATGTAACTGCTAGAAAACCTGGTGTAAATAGTAGTAGGATTGTGAGCATCCTAAAAAATGATGCCTTATTGCACTTACCGATTTAACTTGGCTGATGCATTTTTTTCTGAACTCGTTCTGAACTCTAAATCAGGTCAGGCAAAGTACAGCGGTAAGATTCAGTGGCCTTAACCAGTGCTCCAAACTCCTGAATAAGTGGTATGAAAACCAGGTTGATTATAGTATTTGAGGTGGAGGGAGAATGATACCATTTTGACAGACAAAAGAAGTTTCAGTAAAACTTTTCTTAGTTAGTTTTATTTCAGAAACGAACTTTCTGTCACCCTCCACTTAAAAATGCAGAGGTATCCAATGAATGCTAAAGCAGAGTGTTTTCAGCTAAAATTAAGCAGATGTACAGATGCAAACACGTTTTCTGTATGCAGCTGCTGTGCAATTAATTTTTTTAGATGTGATTAAAACACCTGGTCTGCCCCTGTCAATATAAGATGTTATTTTGCACCGTGAATTATATCTTTGTAGTTATTCAAAGTGTAAGGCCAAATTGTGGTCAGATAAAGTAAATGACATTTTAGCAATTGCTTTTAATTCAAACGGAGTCAGACCTAGGAAAAAAGTGTCAATTCTTAACTTTTCTGTTAGTCATTTTGGGAATTTAAATGCCAGTGCTCTGTGTAGTTTTTCATTGCTGTAATGTAACTGTTCTTTTGCAGAAATGCAATGCATTTCTGTTTTAACTGCAGAGAAGCAACAACAAATTCCTATGAGGTTCAGTCGTTGTTTTTGTGCTAAGCAAAGACTGTGCTGTGTCCATCTGTTTAGAAATTAGTGTGGCTGGGCCCAAGACAGCACCCTTTCTCTTGAAGAAAGCATAAATCCTATGTATGAACTATTTTCCAGGACATGAAATGGTACTGAGAGGAGGATATATGATTTCAGACAAGTTTGTTCTCTCCCTGTCTTTACTTGTTAACATAATTTGCACAGCTGCGTTTTCTATGTGCCCTCCCATTCTCATCAGTGGATTTCAAGGTTCTCTTCATTATTACCAGAAAAGTTTCTGTCTCTGTGAGAGTAGAGTTTGACAGTATATGAGATACGTGGTAAAAAATACACGAATTAGAATTATTTTTAATTTAAATATCAAGCATCTATTGACATTTAATTTCTCAGTATGTAAACTCAATAGTAGTGTAATTGAATAATGTTTTACGTGGGTCATGTACATGAGTTGTAACGTAGGATATGAAATTTAATATCCCATGGAAGTATAGAATTCTGTGAATGGAGCCATATAACAAGTGGCATTTTTTATTATTTTGAAACATAATTAAGAAGCAAGACTCCCCTAGTTTAAGAACAGCTTTTTTCTAAGCATCTCTTAGGGTTTTGAGTCAGGAAATATACATTTTTGTGGTTCAGTTTTTCCTTATTTTATCTGACACAATCTAGAGACTACAGTTTACCAAATGTACTTTTGCTCGATTGCTAGCATTTGAAAACCTTGTTTATTTTTTACCACACACAGTCTTAATCTCAGAGGTTATTTTTACATGGCATCTAAAGTAAAAGCCAAATCTAATCAAGTCATTTCTCTGTGTTCTGATTTGTTCAAGGCTTTTTTCTGAAAAAAAGTAGGTGAATGTCCTCTTTTAAACAACACTGATTTTTTAGGAACTTATGAATACAAAAACTCCAAGTAAAACTTTAAGGTAAAAAACTGTACCTTGGAGTACAGCTTTCATATCTAATGTTTCAACTGATTAGAAAAAGTACAATAATAATTCTCTTAAAGGTAGAGGATAGTGATTGGTGAACGGTCTAATTTCCAATGATCATTGGTAAATACCAAGGTGGGGTTGTCAGTTTTTTCAGGTGTTGTTCTATAATTTGAAATAGAGAAAATGCAAGAGTTCCATAAGCTTTTGTGTTGGGAAATGTTTGTTATTTTGGCTACATTTTGAATTAAATGGTGTTCTGTTTGTTTGTTTTGTTGGTATGTTTTGCATAATAAAGTATCTCTGCTCACTGAAAAAGAAAAGGAGCAGGAAGGGTTTTGTCACAGAGTCCAAATGTATTCCTTGGACACATTTTAGTGGTGTACAGATTCTCAGGACTGAGCCAGCTCTTAGAGCCCATGTGGAAATATACTGCCTTTGCCACAATAATGGAAGAAATTCACAATTTGTAATGAAAGATTTCTGTATATTGTTTATGGTTTGATCAGCCTGTGAATAAATATAGGGAGATGATGAAGTCAAGTAGTGATATTATCCATATTGGTTTCAGGGCATCTCCAGGTTATTATTTTGCATGTCAAACATGTTTTAATTATTATTATATCAACTTACAGGTTTCCTTGTTTCCTTTTGATTTCCTTGGGTTTTTTATTCCTCCTTTTTTTCCTGATAGCTAGCCTGTAATCCAGACCCCAGGTCATATGCAGTTAAGTATGGTGTGTTCAGGGAGTTGTCAAAGGAAGTTAGAGATAACTTACCTTAGTGAATACCTTTTAATATTTCTGAATTTATCTTTTTTTTTTTTCCCTCCTTAGAAATTACTGGTATATATATCTGATTTCTACCTATAATCTGTCTTCTCTCCCAAGGCCAGGTTACTTCTTCCATCAGAGGGAGTGTGTAACAGAAGAGTCAGTATGAATAGTCTCTGTGGGAATGATCCACATGTTCTGAGAAAGCTGTACATAGACATGAGGAGTCAAAACTATTCATTAGTGCTGATAATTGTGGCTATTGTGTCCCCTATGAGAAAGTTGCAGAGTTTGCTTGCTGCATCCTTTTCTTTAAGCAAATGGTCAGGGAGGACAAGGAGAGGGTAAGATCAGAAATCCATACACCTTTTTCCTCACCCTGTGTCAGTCCACTTAACTAGCTGTATATGAGTGGGAAGTAAACGGCTTTATCAAAACAAGGAAAAGCTGGACAAAAGTGAAGTTTTTAGTGAGATCCCTGAGATACATGCCCTTTCAGGCACACTCAATTTCCAGTAAGAGTCTTCGTATGACTTCTGTAGCATTTATATGAATAGTATATCATTATTTCATTACCTGAAAACCTGTTCTGCTTGAGGAACAGAGGGAATGACCACCACAATTTCTTTTTCCTACAAATTTTTTTTTTTTCTTCTGTCATAAGTCAGTTCTTGTTAGCATCACAAACAGTTTCCACAAGATTTTCAGAGATAATATTATAAAGCAGTATTAAGAATACCCTTTCTTTCATTCCTGCAATATTCAGTAAGTGTAGGAAAGGGGTAAATCTCATGCATCTATTTGTTACTGACTTTCAGTGTACTCTGCGCATTATTTGGGTATCAAGATCTGGTATTCCCAAGGGAATGCAAAGATATATTTAGATTGATTTCAGTCTTCCTTAGAAGATTATTAGGTCAGGTAGGCAGAAGATTTTTCCCGAGTACTCCTCTAAGAAAATGAGTACACTACCTGAGACCTCATACATAGATACAAGATTTCTTTCCTTGAAAGAAAACCAGCCAGCCAACCTCCTATTAAGCAGTACAAAACTAATGAAAATCGATGCCAAGATTAAATAGGAAACAGGCACCTAAAATTATTTGAGCTTCCAGAATCTTCTTTTGAATTGGGTTCAATAATGATATGTCTTGAGAATTTTTTGCATATTTTTATTGTCCCAGTTACAAATTCAGAAATAACGCTTCCCAAACTTTATAATATTTTGTTTACGTTTTCAACTTAATTTTGGTGGGGAGGGTGTGGTGGTAGTGGCATTTCTTGGGTTTTTCCTAGTTGGAAAGTTGATTCCATTTACTCTTTTAAGTGCTGGAAGTTGGCATGTAGGTAAGAAGAAGAAGGAGGGAAATTAAATTTAAGCATAGAGTTGAGTGCATGTTGGGCATTTAAATTCTACAGTTGTGACACAGGGCTATAATAAAATCAGAAAGAGAAATTCACAATATGAATAAGACATAAAGAAGCCACTTTCACTGCTAGTACAATTTTTTGGTGGATGTTGCAAACTACTTTCTTTAGATTACTAAAGATAATTGACTGCTTTGAACACTTAAAGTCTGCCAAGTCAGAATGCCTTCTGTGAGAATTGCTAGCCCAAGGCTTGTTCTTTCCTTTGAGTGGATTGCTGATGTAGAAGGTGTTCTCAGATAACTGCATCTTGACATTTATGCTAAGGTATTTGCCTTGAGGAGAAAAGGATAAAATATTATCTGTAAATTTTAAAGACAGTGAGGAGCTAAAAAAAAGGGATTTCTATAAAGAAATGTCTTGTTGTAACAATAGCTCTAGGGTTTTTTTTTTTATATAAGATAATAATCATATCTTTGGTTCAGACTGAGGACTCATTTAATGGGAAGCACCCTCAAGTTATTGTTTGGATCAACATATAAATTGAATATCCTTATTTGAAAAGAAAGATGAGAAAAAGCATAAAACATAATATTAAGGCAGTGAAAGACAGTTCTCTAAGAGTAAGTGCACTTAATTTATCCCTTCTACCTTCTGTTGCCTCTTCGATCTTTCCTCTCCCCTCTTCTCTGCTTCCCTACCTTACTTTGTTTTCCAGTCTTATTTTTGCTTCTATATGTTAAGAAATACACTCCTAAAGTTCATGCACCAGGGTGTGTTTTCATAGCTAACTAGAAGGGAATAACTGAAATCTACACAGTGGAGACGTGTTTTATCCAAAAAGTTCTGGTTCCTCCTGGAGTCCTGGGGAATGAAAAGTATGATATGATAGCATCCCTTAAGATAATAAGTAATATTCTTTACCTCCTGTACCTTTTCCAGGGATTTCAGCATCCCCAAGAAGGCAAAAAGAGCTCATGATTGTGTCTCCTCTTTTGTGTTAGGAACATTCTGTATAACGTGTTTACAGACACATTGATTTTCACAGGCTGTCTCAAAAGGTTTGATTTTGAGAATGGAAAACAAGAAAACAAAATAATTTGGTAACATGTGGTAATAAGAAAACAGTCCCAAACTACATCTCTGTTGTGATAAATCTGTATTATGGGACTCTTTGTTTTTAAATTGAGTGTCCACATGCAGACTGCTGTTGCCTGTCGGAGACAGCACACAGTAACCCCTGGACTATGCCCAAGAACTGTTAGGGATTTTGCTATTTGGCAAGCCTAAAAACCATGGCAGGGCCCATTCTAACAATTTAACAGCATAGACAGTTGCATTCCAGTGGCATAAGAACATTTTCTGACAATATTAATTTTACTGGCATAGATGTCGAGAGTAAAACTAAAATAAAATGACTAAATAAGGTTTAAATTCTTGAAAGAAATCAACAGGACCTCAGTAGGCCCAGTGGGACCAATCAGGAGAATAAAATGCCATTAGGGTATGAAGGCATTTTGACTTTTTCATTTGTTCATCCTTAATTACTAAAGGATTGTTTGGTGCTGAAAATGGTACAGGTGAAGTTAGACCCTTTTCCTCTTACTGTGATATCCCATCATTTTCCCAACTTCATTGGTTACCTTGATGAGTTTGGGTTTTTTTCCTGAAAAACAAACGATACTGCTTTCTTACTGTGTGTCTGTAGTCAGAAAGTTACAAGTCTGTGAAAAGAAGTCTGCTTGGGCTAACAGGAATGTGTGTCTCCTGTGGACTGTCAGAGATGAGCAGTTTTGCTTGTGCTGTTAAGGGCTGGGTGCTGCCTCAGAGGAGAGGAAAGTCTGCTGTGACCGGCTTAAATCTGGGGAGGGGTGAAAGAAGCATTTGCCACCCTTTGGTGGCAAAAGCTGAGAGTACAAATGACACAGGTTTTGGGAGGTCATTTCATGTGAAAGTGTTAGTATGGAGGAATCAGTTCACAGAAAGCTGGAGCTCAGCAAGCTACAAAGGGTAACCAGCAAGCAAACAAGGGTTTGGGCTAGGGCCATTTATGGACTTCTGTTGTCTTTCCCTCCTATTACCAAGGTATTTTCCTTTTCTCTCCAGTGGAGCATTAGTGAGGTTTTACAAGCACAGATGGAGGAAAAGGAGCAGGTTCTATTTATCTCCTTTCAAAACATGTCTGATTTGTCAGTTGTTTGCTGTGCAGAGTACTGTGAACTGAATCTGATAGATCATAGGATGTTTCTCCTGCAGCCCAATCACCTTCCTGCTATCACCCTTGTGGCAAGGGTGGTTGTTGTGTCTCAGGACAGAGCTCATACAAGGCATGTCTGAGCAAGCAGGCAGAGCACACACATAGTACCAGGTACTATTTTAAATGTACTAGTGCATGTAACATAGAATTCCTTTGCCAGTGTTCTCAGGCAGCAGATGATGTTGCCTGCCACACTGAGCAGAGATTTTACAGGCAATAATGTGTGTCATTTCCATACCCTGAAAAAACCCTTAACAACAGGGTTAACAGGAACACTGCTAAAAGGAGTAGATGCCATCACGTGCACTAATTTTAAGTGTGCCTGTTTTTTCCTCTTGTATTCTGGTTTAGTGCAGTCAGGCTGTTTCTGGGTTCTGGCCCCTTGGCGCTGCTTTCCAGTAGAAATAAGAAACATGAAAGCATATTTTAGAGGAAAACATGTAACATAACAGAGGAGAAAATAGGTCAGATTTCACTTGCTGATGCCTCTTTAAGTTAAACAGCTGTGGGTCAGAATACATTTTTATACAGAAGCACAACCAGCAAATTGAAGCTTGCAGTGATGTCTCATGGTGTTCATAACCTCCATTTCATGACCTTTGATGAATTGTGTGTCAAGTGATCAAAGACAAAAAAACAGGATTTATTTTTGTTGTTACTGTTTTAAGGGATTTAATAAGTTAGTTTTCTCATAATACTATATTTATATATACTGGGGTTTTTAATTAGCATTGCCTATGTAAAGATGTATTTTCATCCCTTAGGAAACGAAAAGTAGGGATGTACTTTTCTTTGTTCCTAAAAGTCTATGGAAGATGAGTTCTTGACTGCAAAGTAATATCACTGATATTACTTTCTTAGTACTTTTCTTAGTGCTTTTTCTTTTCTCAGGTAAGGTCTTGATACCCATTTCAAATGCCTACCCTTGTCTAAATATTTGGGGCCTGCATTGTTACTCACAAGTTGCCTGTAACTGATAGGTCACTGTTTCTATTAATCCAAAGTACCATATTGCTCATTAAAAAGCAGGATTTGCTGCTCTACTTTCCTCCAAGCTGCATAAATTCTAAACCACAAATGACTGCAGAAAATTTTCTATACTCTTTATATTTTATAGAAATATTACCGTCTCTCTAATGGATTTTAATACCATATTCAATCAGAAAGTACCTGGAAGTATTTTCATGGTAAGAAAAGTATGCACTTAAAGCATCAGAAGCAGGCAATTCTTTCAGTAGTTTTGAATAAGACTGTGGAGTGTGTGTGATAGACAGAAAAGCCAGAAGTGTCACCAGCTTTGTAGGAATTACAGTTCTATGGGGAAGCCACATGATGGATGAATAATTTGGCTTATTTAAGCATTGTAATTTTGTTCTGCTACAAGGATAGAAGCAAAATGGATTGAGTGCTGCTCAAGGACAGTATTTCTATTTAATTATTTTGATTGTTTATGAAGCAGGAGAGTGCCTGTTGTGTCTATATCACAGAAGTTTATATTTTATTTTTTTATTCCCCTTGCACATTTTTTTCAGTGACTCACCTTTTCTTGAATGATGCTGACCTGAAACCTAACACAGATCTGCTTTGAAATGACATGGAGATCCATTTAGAAATGAAATTATTTCACAGTGCTTATATAGTAAGCTTTTTGAAGTACAGGAAAATTGCCAAAGTGGAAAAATGTGCTAGAAATACAGAAGTGTTTCATGATAAATATAGTACTCATAGGTGGGGTTAAAGACTCTGATATAGCTGTGTGCATTCATATTTATTTTCTGCAGAGAAATGAACTCCACATGGCTATTTTTGCTTTGCTGCCTGTAATCCCATCAAGGCAGCCTTATAGACATCTGCTAAGGTTTTTTATTATTATTTGGTTAAGATTTTGAGATTGAGGTGAGAAAAATCCAACTGTCACCTAGAAATGACCTGAAGGCAGTTTCACAGATTTGTCCAACATGATTCTCACATATTTCTAGAGACTTAGATGTATTCCTTGCCCCAAAGTGCTTCAGACTGTGGCTACTCACATTTTCTAAAAAATAATGGTCTCATATATGTACTGTGCTGTTTAACCTTTATTCAGTCTAGCTTTTTTCAAAACATTAAGAGTAAGGACCAAGCAAAAGAGAAATTATCTCATATATTTTTCAGTGGGCTTTGCAAGATATATCAACTGATCCACTCCTGTGTCTACAAATAATTCCTTATGCTAAGTAGCCCCTCGCATCCGTAGCCATTGGACTCAATCTCAATACAAGAAAACAACCGTCATGAGATTTTTTGGAGTTTAGAACAACCAGTTTCTCAGAATGATTCTTAGCTAAACAAGATCAAGCCTTTGTATCTTTCTTTAGCCAGTACCCTGTGGTAGTCAGTCCAAGAATTATCTGTATCTTTCTGCTCTGGAGGGAAGGAGGAAGGGAGTGTGGACCAGAAAGCATTTCCACTGGTGCTGTTGTTGTGCCACAGCTATCCCACAGTACTAACACGAAGCAGAAACATTTAGGATCCCCTTTCTTTTTCATTTAAGTCACTGCATACTGATAAAATTCTAATGAAAAGGAATCCAAGCACAGGAGTGAGTTACTTATTATGGAAATTTCCAGTGATGCACTGTAATGTTGGATTTTCAGCTTTTAAAAGTGGTTACATTCCTAATTGGTGAACAAAAAGGACCAATTTATCCCTTGCTGTGAGAAACATTTTTCTTATATATTAGTCTCATGAAGCCTCTAATTCAGCCAAACACATTCTGTAAATGGAAAATATGAAACACTTTCTAAAATATATATCAGATTTACATTACTAGCCTGTTGTGTTAGATTGAGGAAGGGACTTTGTTACACTGTGGCAATTTTTTTTGCTTTCATAATACTCCTTTCTAAAATAAATTGTGTTTGGTACAAGCAAGCTTCAATCAGTAACTCTTGGGGTTATCCTAAATGAGTATTCACTAGCTTCACCTGGGCATTGTGAATATATAATCCCTACGTCTTCATCTTTACTGATCTCAGGAACAAGATTTTTATGCCCCTTTTTAACTAGAATTGCACTCTTTTGATTCAAAATCTGCATATGTTGGACTGCAGCAATTGTTCCAATGCCAAAGGAATTTGGATAAATCTGCCTCGCATACAGATTGAGTTTCTCAAAGCCTTATGACACAGATAGCCTGGGCTGAAAAATTAGCGGGCAGTGTAAGAGCTGTGAAAACTAAGCTTTTTTTTTTTCTGACACAGTCAGAACCCAGATTTATCTCTATCTTGTACACATTGCTTGGAGTCTGATGGTGTTAAAAGATACCATTTTTTTCAGATTAATAAAGATGCAGTTTAAATATGTACGTGTATGTACACTATGCCCCTTCTGGACGCTGAAGTTTTGATTTTAAATTGTTATGAAACATTAAGAAGCAAAATCAATTATCACAAAATAATTTAGAGCAGAAACTGATCATAGTAGTTCATTTGCGTAATGAAATGTTGTTAGTATTGATTTTGTATGAGTTTAGGTGGAAATCTTGATAAAACTATTTTCATTTTTAGCCTAGCTTTTTTAAGATACTCCACTTTTGATGGCATTCTCTTATGCATCACACCACACACATGTATTATGTCTTTGAAGTGAAGGTCAGAGAGGCATGAATTTAGAACCAGGGAGCTTCCCATGAAACTGGAAAAGATACTCAGACACTGAATACAAAAGAGCAGTTAACACTTAAAAGGAGATACACATTAAAACCATAGGCAAATTGAATTACATCTGCATTTTAAGAAGAAATATTGGGGTGTTTTTCTAATGGTTACATTTGACAGGTGACCATAGGGACTGTTGCATTCTAGGGACGAGACAGCTGCTCCTCTACTTCTCCATCCAGAGCTCAACGCATAGAGATCAGCTTCTCATTTTGCCTTACAGCTGTCTTTTTAAAATTATTATTTGGTACATTCAGAACAGCAAGTGGGCAACTAATAAGGATTAGTAATGGGGAGGTTTTATTTAATTCAGTTTAAAGCTGCTTTATTCAAGAAAATCCTTAAAACACAGAGATTATATTTCTGGAGATACTAACACACTGCCATGAATTCTATAGTATGTAAAATATTAAACCATATTTTCATGAAAGATTAAATGCTTGTATACAGTATGTAAAATTATTGATTACATTTTGAAGCTGTATTCCCACAATGAAGTCTGTCTTTTACTTTTTCTGGGGGTTTTCAAAGCATCATCTAGCAGGTTTTAGAGAAGATGTAGCAGTATATCTAATTCTAATGATTTTATCACAAGTCTTGATGCATTTGATTTTGTATTTCAATACTTGTCTCCAGGAGTACTACAAATGTATGAGAATTCATAGCTTTATTTTTTTTTAAAATAGTTTACTAAAAAAAATTTAAGCTTGTGTTAAATTTCTGCCTCTGTTCACTCACAAGCAAATTACAGTTATGTATTTCAGCATTTGAATGGGAGTCTCACTGTTGTGTTCAACTTAACACATCTCCCTTTATTTTTTGCCTTTTTGAGACTTGAGGTTGTTAATAGCTCTGAAAGATAAGAAGTACACTTTACTTTGGGATAGACAATTGAGTTATATCCAGCAGAAGTTAACCTATATTAAAGCAAAACCATTAGGTTTGATCAGCATGTTCCTGTAGTGAAGGCACATTTCACATGATTGCAATATTTTATGTGTTACTCAATTTTTCTTTCACCTTCAGTGTGCTGGTCCTGGGCAGGTTTTTGAAAACCACTGGCTCTCTGGCTCTCCTTGCTGTAACCATCACTGGAGAGTCTCTGAGTGCAGGCCAGCTCAGGAGTAAAACTGTTTGTGCTCACTTATTCCAAGTGTTTCCTCCCTGCATCTCCACAGGCAGTATTCTGTCAGGCTTGGCATAGCCATATTTAGTCTCTGCACGTGTGATGAGTGTCTGGATTCCTGTGATGCTCCATGGAGGCTTAGCCCATACAGGCAATGGACCCACATTGATTCAGCTCACCCTACTGCAGGTCCCTGGAGGCTGGTCAGCTCCACCCTCCACTAAGTGTATTGACCACAGCAGGAATTTCTCACTTACCATATGGAATTTCTCGCTTACCCAACACATAAGTTTAGGTGTCTCACTCTCAAATTGAATCCCACACCTCTGACCAGAAACTGAATTACTTTACTCATTATTACTAAGGGAATGTCTTCTTTGCAGAGTTAAAATGACTGCCTTGAAAGGCTGAAGGCACATGGTGGTTTTCACAAAATCTTTAGCTTTCCTAGATGGTCACATTCCTATTTTATCTTACCTATTGCTATTTGATGTTTTGCCATATGTGATCTTTCCTCACCTCATACAAAGAATATCTGTTACTAAAGGATTTTTCTTGCTTTAGGTTTCAGTTTTCAATAAAGTTTCAACTTTCAGTAAAAGCTTTACTTCCATTTCCTCATGCCTGAATCATGTTAGAAACCATCTCTTTTTAAAAGCACTGCACTATGCCAGGATAAATTCTTTTTTTAAGTATGTAATAATCCTGTGCATTATGAATTAAACATTATTATTAAATTAGAAGTTTGAAATTAAGCTTTTTGTGCAGTCAGTCCAGTCCTTGTTCATCACTCTTACTATTTTGTTCTTAACAGGAGTCCTGTGCTTGTGTTTCAATGTGTGCATCGCCATGTCATTTGCCTGGACTGCTTCCATTTGTACTGTGTGACCATGCTGAATGACCGCCAGTTCATCCATGACCCGGAGCTTGGCTATTCCCTCCCCTGTGTAGGTAGGTTTCAGGTGATTTTTTTTATATATATATTTTTTTAATATGATTTTGATTTCAAGGTAAGATTTTTTTTATTATCACCTGTTAGTTTCATGTATATCACCGAAATTATGCTGCATTCATAGGAGTTGTTTAATTTCTTGGAGAAAATATTTGAATATTGAAGTAGATTTTGCTAAGCACGTGAACGGGAGAATCAAGTGGATTTTAAAGGGTGTTTATTTTAAGATCAGATGTTTACTTTCTTCACATTAGTATTTTATAATCATGAAGTGCAAGCAGATGATAGCATTACACTCTGGCTAAAAAAAACCCCAAGACACCTTGACCACATTTCCACTTTCAAATTAAGTAAATTATTAGCTTTCTTGGTCTGTCTTCAAGTAGTAATAAAAAAGGAAAAGGAATTTTAGTCTTCCTTTTAGTGAAGTTATTACTAACTATCAACTCATTGAATGAAATGTTTTACCTGAGTAAGAAACAAAGTTTGACTTAACTAAACAAAGACTTATATGGAATATAGATTTGTTCTGAGGATTGATTCAATTTAATTGGCCTGTGAACTGCAAAACTGTCAAAATTTTGCTGTGAAAAAGTATATTATATACATAGCATTATTTTTTCTTGATGCTAAATTGGAATGGGAGCATATATGTTTGTCTCAAGTGCTGTATCATGGTATGAGAATAATTTTACAGCATATTAGAAGCTGCATAGGAGATGGGTTTGCCTGGTTGCCTGAATGGCTGATAAATAACTTTCAAATTCCATTAGATGGGAGAAAAATTGACAGAAATTCCTAGTAAAGTGTCATCTATTTAATCTGAAAACATTCCTTGAGGATATTGAAAGTACAGTAGTAAGAAATATTTAAAATTATTTATTTTTAATTGCTTCAAACAAGCAATGTTTCTTCACATTTCACTAGAATTGCTGTTTCTGTGCTGTGTTGCCAGGTTTTATTTTATTTCCCCCTAAACAGCTACTACACTTACACACTGATGTCATCCTACGCAGAATAATTTCTAATGTTGTGTAGGAAAACTCGTCATGAGAAACTGAACAGGAACTTAATACCCAGTGTTCTTTCCTTGACCTTTACATTAGCATAGTACTGTGTGGTCAGTCTGTATTCTCAGCCTCCTTCCTTGCTTCTCCAGAAGTTAATCCATTTGCTGCTCCCACGCAAATTAATAAGCTGCTTGAGTAGAATCCTTCCTTTTTTCTCCTCTTTTATTGATTTTCTTCTGTTTTCTTCTGTTAGCTCCTTAGGTAAATCAGTTATGCCAGTGGTGCAACAGGCAACTCATCTTTCTCCTCACTTGTGGGCCTTCTTGCTGCTGTGACGGGTGTCACAGAGCTTCCTCCAGTTCAGGCTGATATGTCAAACTAATGACCCTTCTGCCTCTTCTGTCTGTAAACCCATTGCTAGTCATGCTGCACTAAACTGTATTAGGACTAAACTGTATTAGGATTTTTCCATGTACCTTCGACTCCAGTTGTTCACTTCAGAAGTTCTTTTTTCTCAGAGAGGAGACTACAAAGTTTTCAGAAATTTTTACCCCTGAGTAGCAGCTGCCAGCCAGTCTTATTTGTTTGCTGGAGTTGAACATTATGGGAATTGAACAGTGGAAGCAGAGTAGGGATGGGATGAGGAGAATAAGCAAGAAGATGGTGCTGGGATGCTTAGTGTTGCAATTTCAGTCTTGGAGTGGAGAGGAAAGCATGGGTTTGGCTTAAGAAAGGGATGATGTGGAGAATGCATGAAGGATGGGTATACTTCTGTTCAAGTGAGTTCAGCTGAGGGAATGGAAAAGAAACTATTGATACCAGCCTAGGCTCAGCTGTGTTACACTCTGAGTGTTAAATTAGCTAAATATGGGAACACTAAAATATTGCTAATCTCAAAGTTTCAGAACTCTCCAAATTGGAAAGTTGTTTCAAAATGCTTACACATTCTAATAGCAGTAGTAATAGTAATACAGTTGTAATACTTTTTCTCTCTCTTGTTAATTGCTACCTCCACCAGTTGTCTCAGTTACGTTAGCAGTTTTGCACAAAAAGAAAAAAATGCTCTTGGAAGTATTCTCTCTCAAGGTGCTTTGCAGAATGAAAAAGCAGGGCTGTTGTGACTTCACTGGTTCATTTCTGCAGGTATCTGAACCTAACTTTCTGATATACAGGTCTTTGGGCTGTCTCTAATATTAAGTTATACTTGAGTTAGGAACTAATGATTATTTTTTGTTCTTTGACGAAGTCATGAGACTGAGTTTCATCATACCTCTGAGAAGGAGACATGCCTGTGTTGCCAACCCCTTCCTGCTGTTCAGATCCAAGGGGTTTTAGCCTCCTTCATAGATGGCTATGGATGCAGCAGCTCCCATCATCAGTGAATTCAGTTAAGAAACTTTCACAACAGCATCACATGATTATCTTTTCCACTTATCATGGTACTTCTACAGAATAGCATAAGATGGCATTTTTACAGTCTACATTTCACAATCTTCATTTTGCAACTGCAGTTTTTAGTTTGTATTAAATGTGGGTATGATAAAGCATTATTTGACACAGCTTTTCTAATTACTTCAGTGAAGCCTCAAATGAATTCTCCTTGACAGGAATGAACACCATGGGACATGCCAAGACCTTGCTTATTCTGGCAATGTGGGTTTAATACATGTTATATCTAACAGAGAATGAAAGTAAGTAAAACTAAAGTAGAAAAATGTTAGGTCTGAGCTTTATTAAGCCTTCTTCAAAAAGGAATACAAAACAAAGTCACATTCACTCTGATGAGATTTATGTTATGGTAGCTGACCAGGTTGCACAGGTAGCTCAAAAGAGTCCATTAATACATGTATTTTTAAACACCACAGACTAATCCTGAAATAGTGTTTGTGATGTCTTGAAGTTTGAGGTTTGGGGTTTTTAAAAGTTATGTGATCATTTTCATGTAAGAAGAGATGTACTTAAAAACTAGCACATTCCTTCAAGGCATACGTGCACACACTGCCCTCAAATTGTACAGGAGGGTTTGATTTTGTAATTAAGCATATTTAAATTGTTGGCACTTCCAATTAGTTCTGTTCATTCTAGTGTTTTTCAAAAATAGAGATAACATAATGAACATAGCCTGCAGTTTCCATTAACATTTGACTCACTGTTCCCGATTTTTATCAAGGGAATGTACCAACATAGCAAGTTTTTTATATCTTTTATTGGATCAACCTAGAGGTGAAAGCACCACACACAGCAGAATAAAAATAAACAGCAGCTGCTACAGCAAAGGGTCACTGTGACAGACGAGATCAGTGTTATCATCACAAGTGTATAACTTGAGCTGGAAAGGATCTGGGGATTTCAGATAAACAGGGCTTCTCAAGTAGGTTTAATTTCTTGCTTCCTGGCACAGATGTGCCAGAGGATGCATTTTTTCATTGCATTTAGTTATTTTGTATGGTTATATCCTTGCTTTGCTTTGATTTCTGTTATGGGGCCTAATTAAGCAGGAGATAAGAAGTGTTCAAAAGAAAGCTATCATCTCAGCTGATGAGCTGTGATAGATCACCTCAATAGTGCGATAGCTTCACTTTGTTCCAAAACAAAATGTGTCATTGCTGTGATTATTGGAAGAACGACATTAATTCCGTAGTGTTCAGCTGCTAATCGAGTGCCAGGCAGCAGTAGTCCAGCTGAGAACCGCCAGCATTGAGGACCAGAGCTCTGAGCACAGTAACTGGTGCATTGATAGGATTAGCTGTTCACAGGAGTGTGGCAGCAGCCCCACGACTCAAGCCCACTGCATCAGCACAGGGGAAGCACTTGCAGATAGGAGGTGGCCGAATTTCATTGGTCATTAAAATAAAAAAAGTAAATGTTACAGATTATACTCTCTGCCCTTGTTAAATAGCAACAAAAATCTATCCCATCTCTCTGTGTGGTGTCTTGTATTAATGAGGCTTCATGCATAGAAATTTCCATGAGTGGTGACCTCCAAGTATCTTTGAAATAATTAATAAGGTGCTTAGAGGGATGGATTTGCATATGCATGAAAGATCATTTATGGTTATTTAGTTACTGTGCCGGGCAAAGAATGTTATAGCATTGCCTCAAAGAAGGAATTGTATACAAGTATAAAATGTATTACCCCTTTTAAACACATTCTGCTCCTATGAACATAGTTGCACTTTTTAAATAGCATTAGAGCATTGTGAATCTTGGTCCCCAATGTAGAACAGACTTGCACAGTTCATTGCTAGTAGAAAAGTTGGTGATACCAAGGAAAGGCAAGGTTTTACACTGCTGTAGGCACTTTGCAAAAATATCTTTGTATCACTTTATTTCTTCTGAGTACTCATCCAGATAAAAGATGCAGTTCTCATGATGACTGTAAAACACTATTGTATCTGCAAGTAATCTGATTTTACTGCAGATGTATAAATAAATAAAGAGAATTACCCCAATTTGTGTATGGGACTACTAATAAAAAGGACTAAAGCTTTAAAGTATAATAAATTGCCTCAAGAACCACATTTTACTGAAGGAAAGCTCCTAGGGTTAGATTAAATTTTTTATCCACATTACATGCTATTTGTATAATAATGGTATGTCAATGCAGTCATGAATCTCTGAATCATCTTTCAAAATCCTAGTACCCTTGTAGAAAAGGGGAGAATGAGCTGCTTAAGCAAAGTTTGCAAGTAGAAGGGAGGAGGAAAACTGTGATTTGAGCACACCAAATAGTGTGTTTGAATCTTTTCTGTTATGGACAAAAGCTCCAGTAAATTTCAGGAGGTGTGTGTTTGCAAGGGGCTTTAAAGTGAAGGTCACTGTTCTAGGAGCAGAACCTTCTCAAGAGTGTATTGTAGAAACGTGGATAGTTTGGTGGGGCCTAAAGTGAACCATTCGGTATAAGAAATAAGAGTTTCTTGGTGTGAATCCCCAATATGTCAACAGTCTGTGTTCTCCAACAACCCTGCCTAAACATATTTGAGATACCTTAGGAAATCACAGAATTCAGGAAATGGGAGTGATTACTAGAGGAATAAAATAAAAGGGATTGAAACACACGCATTTGCGGATTAAGGAATTAGTGCAAAGTGCTCTTCACATTTAATATTTAGGAGCTGTTGAATTCTTGGCAGCAGTAAACTTTTTGTAATTTCTTGTTGTTATGAAATATCTGGGCATACAGAGGCAGACTTTGACACAGAAGGGAGCCAAAAACATACAGATTAACCAGATTTTTACTCTCAAGGATTAGTTGTATTTGCAGAAATTTCCTGAAGCAATTTCCTGAAGAATTTTTTATGGTCTTCTGCATTCTTCTCTCACTATGGTCATAAAATAAACATGAACTAACAGTGTATCAAGTGCTTTTTTGTGTTCCTTTACTAGCACAAGCTCATGAGACTAGCTCAAAGGACATAGTTAGAAGTCACAACAGCTCTTTCATTTCCATTTTCAGTGTTGACTGAAGTTCAAACAGTGACATCTGAGGTTTGTTCCCTCAAGTATTTGTGCTGTTTCTGTGGCTACAGATTGCCAACTTCTTATCTAAACAGCCTCCAAATCTACAAAACAAGCAGAGCTTGATCCCATGGTATATTTGAAGCAGGCATTGGATTCTTCTCTGGGAACAACTATAGTGAAATCCTACAATGTGGTACTTGCAGAAATCTGAGTGGCCATAATTAAATTCTGCATGAGATGTCTTACCCATAGGTATTTTTCTCCCTTATCTCTCACTAGTCCTTCTATTGCAATATATTTCAGTTGTAAATTGCATAGAAATGACAGTGCACACAGGCTTAATCTGGTTAGCAATAATGAAGGACAAAAGATAATGAAAAAATCTTGCATAGAAATTAATTGACTTTAAAAGGAACTACAAATGAACTTCCAAAGCACACTTCTTTTCCTATGAAATGAGCTGGCCTGTGTCAACATAAAACAAACATACTGCAGCAGTGGCAGAAGTGTGTGCAGAAGGGTCTTTCTGTCTTTTATAATTTCTGTGTCTGGCTGAAACAGAGGTGAGTTTTTGTCTCAGCTGGAGTCAGTGAAAGCTGTGACTTTGTCTTTGGAAACGAAAGGTTTTTGTTCTGACTGAAAGCACTTCAACCATACTTGTTTACCTTACAATGATAAGTTGATGTGGGTGTTTGGCTGACAGGTCACTTTTAAGTTTCCATCTGATTGAGAAAAATCATCACATACATGAACACTAAAATCCAGTAGTATGGTTTTGTTAGTCATCAACTTTGCACTGAACTGCTTGGATGGGATTTTAATTCAAGCTATTTTCTAATACATCTTATGTAGGTGCTGTTATAGCAAGTACAGTGATTTTGACTGTATCTCCTTTTCTCTAGAAAAATATATATTTTTAAGAAAGAAGGGTCAACTTCTGAAAAGGAAAATTTTGTGTTCATTCATGGCTGCAGATGCATTTTAAACCAGGACTACACTGAGTTGTCCATGGATGGTGTTCCAAGTCCTGAACGGCCTTGCTTGGTGCTCCCACTCTAGTCCATAGGCAGTTAATGTTCATGAGGAAGTCTGGGTGAAAGATGGGAACAATTGAGATGAACAGAAGGAAAGGAATAATATTATAGGGAACAGTGCAAAGAAGAGTCATGAAGGGAAGGAAGTGAGAGACCAAAGAGGCTGGTAATTAAGGAGAAGTGTTGGTGACTATTCAAGGCATGAAACAAGAAAGATCTAAATATTGAGGGAAGGTAAAATGAGTAAATAATGCCTCTAGTTTCTCTCATAAAGCTGGGAATTTAGCTTTCCTTGACAGCAGTTCAGTAGTTTATACATGGACTCTTCTTGCACAGACTGGAAACACGTTTGTCCTAAAAATGTCCAAGAGACTGAAGATGTTGATTTTTACAGCTGAATTTTGTTTGAGGTCTTTATTTTACACTCATGCAGCATGAGGGGAAGCTGACCTTTCATGTTTGGATAATTAGAGATTTCCTAATGGATCAGTTTTTATCCAAGCAGAGGGTTTCTTTCAGCATAACACCATCCCTGAGGTGGGCTGTGCAAGCAGCAGCCTTTATAAGAAATCATTGCTGTCTGCTAACTTATATACTCCATAAATAACCTGCTGGGACCAACCGTGGCACATTCAGCATGTGTTTAGTCTCCAAAGCCTAGTGATTAATATTCCCTGAGTCACTTTCTAAGCCTTGGTCTCCCACATGGCAGCATGTAGAGCTGCTGCCATATCACAGAACCAGCTAAGGACATTCCCCTTCAACAAGGAGTTGGCTTTAATTAAATTTCTGTGTCTGGGAAATGAAAATCTAATTTTCTTTTTGACGTTTCCTATATTACTACTTAGACAAAATTATGAAAATAATTAATCCCTGTGAAGCAGACACCAGCGTTATAAGGGCTACAAAAATATTGCATATAAATAATACTACTAATCACCAATCTGTTATAATTTATTGATGCAAGGTCTTATTAAAACCCTTAAATCAGATTTGTTCTTTGTATAGCAGATGTGTCAAATGATTGCACAATGTAGGTGCAAGTGAGGGTTATAAAAAGTAAGATGGTTCAAATTGCTTCTCAATAACTTCTATCTCCCCAGAAATGTATTTCAAGACAACAAATAAATGAGGGAAAGAACATAAGGTGGTGTAATTTAGGAGAGGGATTTTGATTGTGTATCTGGGTCAAATATAGTCCAATATAATGGTGAATGAAACTGTTGATGGATGAAATGTCTGTATGCAATAACAATGTTCTCCTTCTGGCCCATGAGGAATCCTTTTTCACATTAAAAAAGCCATCATGTCACCTAGTGTCATTTGGTAGCCTTGTTTCCTTCCCTTCTTATAAATATGGAAATGATTAACTATGATGATACGTTGCTTATAGAAATTTGCCACTATATGATAACAGAGTAGTCTTATTTGGAAATAAGTCTAGATTCTTCAAGATAGAAAATATATGTGCTTAATCAGATGGTGAGTTTTAATATGCACTTATAAAGGAGATATTAGGATGATTGCAGTTAGCTTTTTTGCTTTGATGCCTGATAAATTTGGCTAGTTAGAAATGTTTATGTTTCATTTTCCCATTTTAAAACCAATGTAGCCTCATTATTTCAATGAAACTAATAGGACAGTAAGATTTGGAAGAACAATTTAATATCCTTATATTTGCTGCATTTTTTTTAACATAAACACATAAATATCTGTAAGGAAAGTAACCTTGGAGTTTGCAGAGTATGGTGATTATGTTGAGCACAGCTGGACAGAATCAAGAACATCTTCTAAGAAAGGACTTTCGTAGTACACCATTCAGTCTGATTCATAGCAAAGATAGGAATAAAGGCAGATGAGATACAGTTAATTGATAATGACAATGAAATGTATATTTTACTTATACATTGTTTAAGTAAGGGTGAATGAAGGTCTTCCAAGACTTTCCCCTTTCTAAAACACCTGTGGAAGTGAACTTGAGAGACCCTTGTTTGTCATGTTCTTCACTAAAAATTTAAGTTTGAATATTCACACCTTTCCTGTTAATATCTTTGAGTACCTTGCTCACTGCAAATGCTCATAGATAAATTTCAACAGTAAATAATAAGTTGTAATAAAACAACATTCATAAGATTACATAAATGTGTGGAATGTTAAGCTCTAAGTGCCTTGAGCAGACCTAGGCTGAAGCACTAAGATGCATCCTATAATCTATTTATTTGTAACAGAGATCAGAATGTTAGGAAACAGTCATATTTGAAACTGAGACCTTCTATCAGCATCCTAGTGGATGACTGCAAGCACACTATCTGCCTGTCAGTCAGTACCTGTTTTCCTCTCTTCTCAGTTCCCCTTTGCCCTAGATGTCTCTTTTTAAACCTCATAAAAAATGAGGTGCTGCTATAAAAGCAATGACCTGGCAAAGTGTGCAGTTCTTGCCACTTGCTGCACACCTCAGCTACTCCACCTTCAGCTTTGTGGCTAACACTGCATGAGATAGATACCAGTGCTTCAAGAATGCTTGTACTGTTAGGCTTTTACAGAATAACCAAAACATTCATGATGGAGTTTTACTGTATTAATACCAATTGGAAATCTGAAGAAATTCTCACCCCCATTTAAGATATGTAGATGTGACAGTAAATTCATATATATTTGTATAAAACATAAAAATGTAAAACATACGTGTATGTGTAAAACATAACTAGCTTAGCTGAAGATGTTAAAAATGACACAGCTGGGAAATACAGTGACAAAGGTGTGCCCATTAAAATTCTCCTGCTTAGTTGTTCTGATTTCTTCCTCTCTTTGTTGCTTTTCTTTATTTTTCCCAAAGAATATGCCTCTCTTGATTCTATATTATTTTTTTATGACTTATTTATTTATCGGTTTCTGAGAAATAAAATATATTTTCTATTCTGTCCTTCACAGCCATTCGTTTTGTTGTCTGCCCATCTCTTTTGCCTTATTTGCTGATCCCTAAATATTGCTGGCACACCCTCTGATTCTTTTCCACGTTTTTCTCTTGCTCTTCATTTCTCCTTTGGTCTTTCTCTTCTCTCCCTCACCTTGTCATGCCTTTCCATCTCCTGACCTCCTTTATTCTGATTGAGATTCCAGTCACTCTTGATCTCTTCTGTAAGGACCACAAAGCAGTGAGGCCTCTGGGCAGATGAAAGCATAAGGAAAGCTGACTCTGTAGGTGGAGTAATGAAAAGGGGTCGCTTCTGAGGGTCAGTTTTTTGTCTGTGATCACTAGAAAAAGGGTGTTTGGTATTGTCCCTTGGCTGCATAGGAAAACCACTAGGTCTTACTGCCTGACCTTTTTCATTCCCACCTGGTGAGCAGGAATATTCACGTGTTGAATGCCTGGTACTGTGGCTGTGTGTCCCCTGGAGAGGCAGTGGGACTGGTTGCAAGTGAAGGCTGCTATGCTCTGATAACTTGACTCAAGACAGCTGCTTGGGAAAGAGACTCTTGTGTCAAATGGAGGGCAGGGCTCAAAGCCATGTTCCCTTCATTATCCTACCAGGTAGAAAACAGCTAGGAACAACTTTTTTTTCTCTTTTCTTCTCTTATGTGTTTACACTTATGCACATAAACATGCACAGGCAGAGCTTTCAGCAGAATTTCTGGCCAACTGAAACATGAACTAAAGTTCTAAAAAGTTCTTTTGTTTGTTTTCTGGTGTGTTTGGAAAATGAAAGTGTGCAATGCCAGGTATGAAGGAAGCTCAGCTTGTCAGTAAAATGTGCTGCCTGGCACAGCCAGATTTTGCTTTTCATGATTCATGGCCCCAAGTAATATCCGCTGTTGATATCACTGCTGGAGGAGAGCTGGAAATTACAGAGGCGTTTTTGGTAATAACTGCAGGGAGAGAGTATTTACCAGGAGTCTGCAATGAGACTCTCAGGTAAATAATAAGCATTTTAGAAAAACAACCTAATTATGTATTTAATCGCTTGGAGCCGTTCCATTCACTTGGGAAAATAATGTGCATTTTGTAAATCTGCCTAATTATTTATTTGAGAAGGAAGTAATTCTAACCTCTGGGGTATAGATTGTGAATTTTTTGATTTTCTGTGCAGATCTGATATGCTTGAGAATGTATTTTTAAAAAAATCAACACCCTACCATCTCAAAATACCAAACCAAGATAATGCAAAAATTTTATTAATGCAAAAATTTTATTAATGCAGCAGGTTTTTTTTTTTACTTTTCTATCCAGTGCTCTAGTATTTCTACAAAGGCTTCAAGTTTTATTCTGTTTTAAAACAGCCATCTTCTTAGTATTGTCAATAGAAAGATGAGCACTAAAGTGCAAACAGCCATATTTCTATATGGCATACTGTCTGAAAAGGGAGTTTTGAGGCCACTAATGAATCAAGCTAAATCTAGTCAGCAGTTATTAAAAGCTAGAGCACATTTCAGGTCTGAAACTCCATAGCATCTTTGCAGTGGACGTGATGGTTTTCTCTTATGATGGTATGAATAATGAATTGCATACTTTGGCCATAACTAGTTACTAGCAAGAGAACTGAATGTCTAATATATGTCAGAATTAAAATAAGTAATTTTGTTCAGTGTGCATGCCAGTCCACAGGGAGTTATTATTCTACTAGAATACATTCTTCCCACTCTCAATTTGTGCCTTTTTACTCTGTTTTTTTTTTCCTTAATCAAGAATTTATAGACTAGTTTCCATGGACTATCATTAACTCTGTCCTGAATTTGCTTGCTGTGACTCTGTATTTGCTGTGCATTTTTAAGTAATATGGACGTCCAGTTGAGAAATTAGTTTTTATTTTTCTAAAATTTTAGAAATAATTTTTGGCAGAAAATACATCAAGACAGAAGTATTTGCAAATCATATATTTACCCTATTTAATGATAAGTAGAATTTTCATAGTCAAAAATAAAGTCAAGAAGAATTAGCTGAAGAATTAATTTTTTGACATTGCGTTTTCTTACAAAATAAATATGGTGTCCTGATGAATATGCAAAGTACAATCAGCATTTAGACTATTTTCGTTATCAAAACTAATGTGAAATATTGTTCAGTAATAAAACCTTTTTGTATTGACGTGGAAGACTGGTCATAGCCTCTGTATCTCCTCCTGACTTTTTCAGGATTTATGGGGATGTTACATGAAACCCTTTTCCAACCACAGAAACATCAAAAGCTCAGGACAAAACAGTAACATTATGCCTGTAATTGAACTTCCTCTAAAGAACCAAAGCTCTTCTCCTGAGTTTGATGTCTTCCACAATAAATAAGAGCAAGTAATTCTAAAAGAGAGTTCTTAACATCATTCTGGACCCATTTCTGTGCTTCATTCCAAGATAACTTCAAACTCACACTTATTTTATTGCAGGTAACCTGCAGCTCACTTCTTTGTTTCCCTCCTTTCAGAAAATTCTGGTGTTTCTGCTGATTATATTAGGTCCTTCACCAATGAAAGGAATATTGCTCTTCTGCACAGGAACATGCATAATTAGCCCGTGCTTAACCTGGTTGGTTCGTATTCAAATGCTCATTTTTATGCATGGACCTGAATACTTTTCTGGATAAAGAAATTTTTATACATCAACCTCATTGCTAGATAGCATCAGTGTCATCAAGATGGACTGATTCAGTGAACTGGTTTATTATTTCTAAGTAAACCAAGTTTCCTTGTATTTTTGCAGCTCATATGGAAATACATCCTAACCTGAAAAACACTTTATTTCAAAGCACATTGTATTCAAAAGTAATTTCAACACCTCGTGCATTGTATGACTATCCAAATGCACAGAAAGCATAATAGTAAATTTTATGTTCTGTTTGAAGCTCATGAAAGTGTTTTCCCTCTTTTGTTACACTGCTTTTATACTAAGTCCCAGTTAAGCAGCGCTCTGTGATAGATTTGGTATATAAAAACCTTTCAAGAAAACAACCTCCAGTTCATTGTATTATTCTAATTTTTTATACAAAATAGTAGGTGTTGACAGCATTTGTAGAACTAAAAAATATATAACACAGTAGATTGATGTGTCACTCTTTAATTACAGCCTGAAGCAGTGCAACATTGGGATTTAGTACAGATAGCAAGGTCCAACCTTAGAGCAAATGTAAAATGGTTTAACCCATGCCTTTTTTTAGCCTTAATGGAGCCTGGACATTAACTAAAATGTGGTAAGCGAAAAGTATTCCTTTAGAGTAGGATACCTCTGTGCTGGGTTTCTAGATGCCATATGAGTTGTACGAGTGATGTCATTCAACAGACTATGACAATGAAATTCAGGATAGCCTCTGCTCTTGATGCACTGGGAGGGTTTCCTAACTTCAGCATGATCCTCATGTGGCTGCTGTGGGTGTGTTAAGGTCACTTTCTGTGTCTCTCACAAAGCAGCCAAAAGCAGTTGATAATCAGTTTGTACAGACTGAGAGGAAAGTAGGATAATTGAAGTGATATTGCATGGAATATAAGGGGGTTTATAATTACAGTTTTGGTATTCCAGGAATCAGGACTAGTGTGTGACCTAGGTTTTTCTCAATGATTACTGCTTTAACCATGGTAATTAAAAGTACCATGTAATTCATATTATCTCATAGGTTAAATATTTGAAAGCAACATTAAGTTGTAACTGAGAGAGCTTTCTTGAACTAGAAATCTGTATAATCCTTTTAGAAC
Organism: Parus major; assembly: GCF_001522545.3. Lineage (NCBI taxonomy): Eukaryota > Metazoa > Chordata > Aves > Passeriformes > Paridae > Parus > Parus major. The sequence continues at coordinate 37,046,781 of NC_031770.1, read as the reverse complement.
AGTGTTCTAAAGTATAACTTATTATCCTACTATTACCTGAGTTACATATTTTTAAATGGCAGGGTTATGATGTATGGCTCCTAGTGAAACTAATGTGAGTTTGGGGTAGATTTTAGCATTTGAAAATAAAAACTAAAACAGTCATAGTTTTAAATCCTTCTTCCCCAAGGTGTAAAAAGGTAGTCATTTGAATCTTGAAATCAAAAAGTATCTGGGATGGGGAAAACTGCTTGGTTTTAACTGAAACATTGAAATTCTGTACAACCAATCCCTCCCAGTAGCACAACTCTCCCAAATTCAAAAAATTGGGGGTTGTGTGTACAAAGCTTCATAGCCATTTCAATAGAGACCAGAAAACAAATGATACTTCTTAGATAAATTTCTTACCGTGGATACTACTGGAAAATGTGGATTTATGCCAACAATAAAGACAAAATGAGATTAAATTCTAGTGTTCAGAATTCAAAAGCACAGAAGAGTCTTCTTATGAATGACAATTCAGTATTCTGGAGAGGTTTTAAATATAAAATGTTCTCTAGACCATATGTTGTGATATATCCAAGGAACCTGAAAATGTGGTCCTCTGTCTTTTCTAGTTTCTCACATTTCTGGTATGATGACGTTCTTTTTTAATTCACTCTCTGCTCTATTTTGAGAGGCAGTTTTCCATCTGAAATTAAGGCATAGTACTAACAACATGACACATACAGTATGGTATTGTTTGCAGCCAGAAAATTGGTTGCTAATGCACCAGAAAAATTTGGAAGAGATAACAGTGAAATCTTGGCTTGTTTTAGCCTCCCACTTACAAACTGCTGATCTGGCAGCATGTAGACATAGACTTACACCCAGAAATTTGGGCAAATCTAAGCAAAATGTAATAGAATGATTTGTACCAGCAAGGAGTAGTCCTTACTTAACTTACTTTGACTACTTATAAAAGTGACTAAAATTACTCTAGATATACATTTCTGATCCTTGTCTATCAAGTTTGATATGTGTGCAGATACCTTTTTTTTTGCTTTCACTTTATGTCAACTTTATTGCAATAAAATTTTATATTGGGAGGATAATGCAATTCAAATGCACAAGTACATATCTATTTAACTTCGGGGTTTTTTTTTCATTAAAGAACATATATTGAGATTTTTCAGGTAAATTTGACTATATTGACTAAATCTTTCCCTGACCTCTTTTCCAATATAAATCAGTGAACTTTTCTGAATTTTTCAATCTGCTAGTGAATGGCTTTAGATGGTAGTCCAAATCTAGTCACCATACAGATATTGAATATCTATATATAATAATAAAATTATCAAAGCTGAAAGTAAAATATTATTACAGTCAAACAGATTGCTTTTGAAGATGAATTATTACCAAAGTTATTCCTGTTTAAACACCTATTATTGAACGACAATTCTCTTAAGTGCATGTTGTATGTTCTTAAATTCTGTCACATGGGGCCTTCCCCTTATTTTAGAAGTCCTCTATTTCTTCAAAGTGGCTAGAGAAAAGTAACTTTGTCTATTAGCCTTAGAATGTTTTTTTCCTTGCCCATGGAGCAATGAGATTTTCCAGGCATTTTGAGACAATCATCACTCAGAAACTGCCCTTCTTTAACAGTCTAAACTCATTTTTTTGAAGCCAGTGTTGAAAAACTTTTTGCCAAAACCCTTGTTTCCATTTCCACATGTATAAAATAAAACTCTGGCTTTTGTTTATGCTATTTATAATAGGTATTGATAGCCTATATGTAGGAGGGCAAATCTAAGTCAGGTTGTGCAGTAAGCTTCCTGTGGGGCTGCTCCCAAATACCACTGTGTGCAGTCTCCCTTGTGTGCCTGCTCAGCCAGTCTGGCTCCTGGAAAAGTCACTTATTGTATTTATGTGCCACATGTGTAAGGTATTAGGTATTCATGGGATCATTTGCAAGTTGTGTAGCCACTTTTATCAGCTCCCCTGCTCTTGTCCCAAAGGGACTGAAGTGGAGTGGATTTACACCCCAGACTTCTAAAGAATATCGAGTTGCTCACTTTTTAGTACACAGCTTGCAAGGGAAATTTTTTATTTTCTTTTTCTGGTTTTGTCTTCTCAGAATGTGCTTAAGCAGTGTTAAAAGTTAGATTTCTTGAAGAGCAGGTCTGGGCACAGTTCAGCACTGGTGCCGATTAGAGATATCTTGCAAATCTAAGGAATGAAAATGGAAACTTATGCTCTAAGGGAAGAATCCTTGATTTCCATTGGCACATGCATTTAGCTCACAGCAGACTTTAGTCTTATGACACTTTTTATATGTTGGAAATCTACTTTGCATAATTTGAGAGGTTTTAAAAAAATATTGTACTATTCCTCTCCCTCAGGGCCCTCTACAGTTGGAATCTTAGTACTAAAGGAGCCTGTTTCTACCAGCAGATGGATGTGAAAAATAATGCTAATAAAATTTGTAAAACTCTTTTTAACACTTTTATATGAATATATTTGTAAAATATATATAGAATACAGGATGAATGATGCCATTTTATGGCTTAATATTGCTCAGTTAGGATGACTTGCATAGCTCTCTCATGGTTTTGCCACTGTTTATTTTATACATTACAAACTCATGTTATGCATTTTATATAAACATAAATATTTGTATATGTGAAGGTATTGTATGCATGTATATTCAAAGAGAATACATATGTGTACATACACATGCACACAATTACATATAGAAAAGTATAGATTTTGGGTTAGTAGTCAAAAAATCTCAGAAATCGTTGTATTTTTTTTCCTGTTTCATTTGATGAAGTAATATTTTCCTTTAAAATATTTCTTCACAACTTCCAGTGAAGTCATTTGGATATTATTCTTTATGGTATGTTAGAAGAGCCAAACCAATGACTATTAAGAAACCATAAACATTTAACATCATAATGTTAAGTATGCATATTTTGCAAGTGGTCATTTGTGGTAAGAGTTTCTGCCTCTATTTTTCAGAACTTTTTTATGTCTTATCCTTAGATTCTTTCCCCTCCTGTGGAATATTCTGCTTTTTTTATTTTTTTCTTTTTTTCTTTTTTTCCTGTTTGGTTTTTTGTTAGCTCATTGCACATTATATTTAAAAAAAAAAAAATCTAAACAAACAAACCCTCCCCCAGAAAACCAACCCTCCCCAACAAAACAAACAAACAGAAATTCTTACCATACTGTGGTGCAATGTAATATAAAACTCACAGAGGTATGGGAAGAGGAATGTAGGTGAGAATAAATATTAACATAAATAACCTAACATAAATAAGCAAATAACATAAATAAGCAAACATAAAGGAAGTGGACTCTGACCAAAAGAACATCTGCAGCATCAGAACGTCTTCCTGTTGGCTCTGGAAGAAGGGATGGAATTGGCAATGTCTCCTTCTTCCATACTCTTCAGAGGGTCACAACTGTGCAATTACCTCAATCTGGGGAGAGTTGCAGTGTAGCTGATGCTTTGCTTCTCTCCATAGTTTGGTCTTTAGGGTTAAGACTAGAGAGATGTTCAAGCCTATGTGTGTTCTCTGAGAAAATGAAGGGGACTTTCAGACAGCTGTTGTTTTGCTGTGATTTCCTCTTCCCTTTGGCTGTATTCTCAAGCCACCTCCTTAGTTTTACCCCATGGCTGCCAATTTTTTGTACACCCTATTAATTCACCTTTTCTTCTGGACTACTTGGCCATTTACTTTTCCTCCTCCTTTTTATCTTATTTCTTCTTAATGACACTTCTTCCATGCCCTAAAACTACATTTAAGGAATAAATTATATTTGACACTAGTGCTCATAGCTTCTTCACATGTGTGTCTGCTTTACTTAGAAGGTATGCAGTTAACATAAAGCAAGGATTTGTTTTTCAGTCTAGCTGAGGGGGAGGTTTATTGGTCCTTACTTATTGAAAGCTTGAATCTCCACAAGAAATTAAAAAGGCAGTTAAAAGAAATCCTAAGGGGAGGGGGAAAAAAAGAAGCAAAAAGAAGCAATTTATAAGACATAAATGTAGAAAACATTTTAAAAGACAGTGATCCAGTGAGAACAATACTGAAATATGCAAAGGGAGATGAATCAAACAATGCATAGGGTTGCAAGACTTTAAGATGACTGGATGAGTCACTAAACATCTGTGAAAAACAGAAGCAAAACTGCAATAGCATTAGATATTGTGGGAATTACACTGAGGTAAATATAAGCACAAGAAAAAGTTGGTTGAAAATTATTCTGTCATCTAATTTTGCTGGCTAGTGAGAATCTATATGCCTATTAAGCTCTGAGTGGTTAGCATCTTGGAAACCCTGCTGAAGCACACGAAGACATCACAGTTATTAGAAGTGAAATGGGACACGATAGCTCTATTAGAACCCCCATTTCTAATAGTCCTTTCCTGCTCTCTGAAGCAGTCAGCATGGCATCTGTCTATTTCTTCACTGTAAATGGGAGAATATTCTCTGCAAATAGTGCAGTCAACTACATTACTGATAATGCTTGTAAAATCGTTGGTGACTGGGAAGGGACTTTCCTTACCTTGGATGTCAGTTCTAGGGAAAAATAGCACACATATGTAACAGATCCTGTTGTATATGTGCTACAGTGCCCAGAGAGGAACTAAGGCTAACAAAATGTGCTATGACTCTAAAACATAGTTCTATTAGCAAAAAAATCTGTTAAGAATTTGGATGTCTGGCTTAGTTGTGACATAGGACACCTCTAAATAGGGGGGTCTAGCTGGGAGAAAGAGCATTAGTGATAGATGGAAGCATCAATGGGATATGTAGTCCTGAAAAGGTTGTCCATTGGGAAAGACATACTGATTTCAAAAAATGCTGTTAAAAGTGATTCTGGCATATTTTGGTTCTGTATTTCAGGCCATCAGCGTAGACCATTGATGAAATATCAATGTCAAAGTCAAATGTACTTCAGGATTCTTCTGAAATTACTTTAAAACTTGCATTTACACATTAGATGTGATATCAGACCTATAAACTTCAGAGCATAAACTGAAAATGGACTTAGTTCTGTTACTTCACTGCTTGCATCTGATCACTCTACAGGATTATGGTGCACTCAAACAAATTGTGCCTTACTTGGCTTTTTAAATATACTTTATAATTAGTTACTTAGTGGAAAACTCAAAAGAGTATGTGCTGGTATATCTAGCACTGAGTAGATCATCTTCCAAGTCATGCCATCATGCCGCTGTACGCACATCCTGGAGTCCCTTGGACTCACTACTTGGCATCCTTTCTGTGTGCATTCAGATCTTGCCAATTCAGCTTGCTCGGTTGCAGTATTTCCTCTCAAGTTTGCTGGAATATTTAAATGGCAGGTGTTCTTTTAATTCTTCAGTGTTAACATCTAATTGCTCCCCTCATTTTCTCTTTCCCACCCCTTTGTGTTTTTACTGTTCACTTTTAGTCAGCTGAGATCTCCTGATGTCCTCAGTGCAGGGACACGCTTTCCACTCTTTAATTCCCTCCCATGTAACTCACTTTCTCTGTGCTCTGTGCCTCATTTTATTCTTACTGGGTCATTTCCCTTCCACTTCTGATTGAACTTCACCAATTTTCTTTTCTCTCTTCTTTTGCAGACTCTCACTGTTTTATTGCTTTGGCAGCATGTAGAGTCTAATTTGCTTTCCATCCCTTTTTTTAACTCCATTGGCCAGCTTTACCTTTTACTCTGTTCTTTGGTCTTGTTATGCCTCTTCCCTGCTTTTATCATCTACCACCTCCACTCTGATTACAAATTCTGAATACAGAAACAGTCAGCAGTCAGCTTTGTCAGTGCTAATGTCTTTTGAGTGAGTCAGAACCTATGGAGTAGATGAAATGCAGCCAAGTTTAATAAGGTCAAGCTGTCCCTTTCTATAAATGCATGGGTCCCAATCATATTTCCTGATGTCACCATTTTAAGTGGTCTTGTGGGATAGTAAAGTTCCCTACACTGTTTCTTGGCACAGATATTGTCATCTGTACATTTCAAGGTTTGGATTGGGTTTTCTTTGGAAGGGAAAAAGGAGGATGCAGCAAGGGAGTCATACTTTCTCTTTGTTTTCTCTCTGTTCTTTTAATTCCCATTCCTAAATTTCATTATTGTCTTTCTAATGCCTTTTTAAAAACACTTTTATCACCTCTCAGGCAAGAACAGGGAACTCCTGCTTATCAAACTTGATTTCCTTTTCTGACAATGTATCCCACCTAGATGATCAAGGGAATCCAGTTGATGTAATCTTTTTTATCTCAGTAAAGCTTTTGATACTGTCTCTCACAGGATCCTTTTGGACAAAATGTCCAGCACACAGCATGGGATGGGTGAGCAACTGGCTCACAGGTCAGGCACAAAGGGTTACAGTGAATGATGTGACATCAGACTGGGGACCTGTCACTAGAGGTGTTCCACAAGGCTCCTTTCTCAGCCCTGTGCTCTTCAAAATCTTCATAAATGACTTGGACACAGGACTGGAAGGGATACAGGGCAAGTTCACAGAGGATGCAAAACTCGGAGGAGCTGCTGAGTCCCTTGAGGGCAGAGAAGACCTGCAGAGAAACCTCAACAAATTAGAGGGGTGGGCAATCACCAACCATATGAATTTCAACAAGATTGAACAAGATTCTGCACCTGGGAGAGCTAACCCTGGATGTATGGACAGGCAGGGGCATGGGAGGCTGGAGAGCAGTGTCACAGAAAGGGACCTGGGGGTCCTGGTCACTGGCAAGCTGAACATGAGCCAGCAGTGCCCTGGCAGCCAGGGGGAACAACCCTGTCCTGGGGGCATCAGGCACAGCATGGCCAGCTGGGCAAGGGAGGGGATTGTCCTGCTCTGCTCTGAGCTGGGGCGGCCTCAGCTCCAGTGCTGGGGACAGATTTGAGTGCCATAATATAAGAAAGAGATGAAGTGGTTAGAGAGTGTTTCAAGGAGAGCAACAAAGACGGTGGAGGGCTTTGAGGACAAGCCGTATGAGGAATGTCTGAGGTGACTTGGTCAGTTCAGGCCAGAGAATCCTGAGGACAGACCTCACTGCAGTGACAACTTCCTTGTGAGAGGAAGAGGAGGAGCAGGCACTGATCTCTTCTCTCCGGTTCCCACTGACAGGACCTGAGGGAATGGCCTGAAGTTGTGTCAGGGTGACTTTAGTTTGGATATCAGAAAAAGGTTCGTCACCGAAAGGGTGGTTGGGCACTGGAACAGGTCCCCAGGGTGGTGGCCACAGCACCAGCCTGACAGAGTTCAAGAATTGTTTGGACAATATCCTTGGGCACAGGGTGTGACTCTTAGTGATGGTGCTTGTGCAGGGGAAGGAGCTGGACTTGATAAACCCTTGTGGGTCCCTTCCAACTCAGCATGTTGTGTGATTCTGTTAACTTTTGAAGAAGGGATCTGTTTTGACTCTGCATTAGGCAGACTTTGCATTGCAGTGATTTCTGTCAGTTGCTGGAAACCATAGAGTGGTTTCCCAGGGAATTTTGTGGTCAATTGGTTGTGATATCTGAAAAACACAGAAGCACTCACTGAAAAAAAGAATAATTTTAAGGTGGATTGATTATCTCGGTGGATTCTCTGCTGTCTAATACATTATGAATTGTTATATCCATCTTCCCCTTGATACTTACCAGATACCTTTCTTCTGTCCATCTGCTTATTTTTTTCAGGACTTGTGATGATTTTAATTTGTACTTCTGTGCATAATCAGTCAATGTGTTAAAAAACTGTGTGAATGTGTGGTATGGAAAGGTGAGGGAAGAAACTGTGATCATTTTTAAGAAGTCCAGCTCCTGAGGCATAATGTCAAATATCCTAAATGGTATCTGCTGCTCATATTTTTTTCCATACTGCCATTCAGTTGATGCAGGAAAAGGCAATTGCATTACTCTCCTGATGACTTAAAGTAATAGTAATTACTGGATTCTCCACATCCTGCATTAGGACAGTTATAATTGACTTATTGGTGACTTCATTAATTCATTTCAGAGAGCAAGAGCTTAAAATTTTCTTTTTTAAGATTTTCACATATAGTCTTGACAGTCTGAAAGATGTCTTAATGTCTAATTTACAGTTCTTTGAAATCACCAGCTTTTTCAAACTTATTAGTTTCAACAGTTATTAGGAAATAAAAGTCAATTAGCGCTTCCAATATATACGATGAAAAGATATTTCCCCAAGGTGTAAATGTGTTACTTAGTAAGACTGCTAGCCAGTTACATCTTGTCAGTACCCAGGATGTGAAAGCTATGGATACATCTAAATAATGAGAAAATCAGTTTACACTTCACATACTGCAATAAGTCAATAAACAAAACTTCCCAGTATCCATTGGAAAGCTGTGAGGTACACTGAGGTACATTAAGAGGTGGATACCATAAAGGACTGTGAAACTTTTACATGCACTTAATGAAAGTAAATGTAAAATTCACTTAATGAAAGGAGTGACTTTGAATGAATATATTAGTATTTTCTAACCTTCATAAAATGAGGTATTTGATCCCTGGAGAGGAGAAAAACCCTACTTTACTGAGATTGCTAACTGGGCTGGGGAAGGTTGGTTGTTAGCATTAAACTTCTAACCATCCCATCCTTCTGTTGTATTAGAGGAGACACGTGCTTTCAGCCTGGTTCCTGCTTTTGTGCAATTTCATCATTCCTTCTGGCTTCTTCCTTTGGTCCTATGCCCATTCTTTTATATCAAATGAAAAGAGATCAGCTTTTTAGGATAAGTCCTTTGGTAAGAAATGTCAACCCAGCAACCTTCTGTCTTTGCTTTTAACTCCTAACTTTAATGTTTGGAAAGACCTTTGCTATTTCTGAAAGGAAACTATTTTTTTTCCCCGCTAAATTCTGTCTGGGAGAATAATCTCTTTTCAATCCATGAAAAAATCAACATACATGTATTTTCATATCTTGGCAGTTCCACAGCAATCCCATTAGAAAAACCTGCATAAGGTAACAAGCTCTTCATCAACGTTGACCTAAAAATGGCAAAATAAACTTGCTTTCATCAGGCCAGGATCATAGAAGTCAGGATTTAACTTACACAGATATGAGTCACCATCATGAACGAATGCAAGTAGCAATTTTTATTTTGTTGTCACAAATAGAAAGATGTACAGAGGCAGGTAAAATGATATGTTAAAAGGTCATGTACTTAGAATCACAGTAAAAAAAAATATCACTGTGATTAAAAAAAGCAGCAGAAAAATATTAGGGAAAATTTTATTTAGAGTTTTCTTTTATGTTTTTGCCTTTATGTGAATTCGTATGTGTGATAGAAGAAGCTTATGATTTTTGTGCATCTCTGTGGTTATATGCTTAAGTGAAATAATAGCTATAGAATATATGTTTTTTAAATACTAGTACTAAGATAGTAGAGAAATGTGGGAGGGTTCAAATTAAAAAATTAAGTATTAGATGTTCTTCAGAATTATGTTAACTTTCTACTATTCAGCCTGACAAAGCTGAGAGATGTATTTTTTTTCCTGGAGAGGATAAAGAAGATTAAATGGCAATATTATCATTCTTATAATGAAGGTGATCTAACCTTGGTGTATGCTTAGCTAAGAAAGGTGAAATTCGCCTTTATACAGACAGTGGAAGACTGTTCCTATAGCATTGTGAAGACTGGGTTTTTTGATTGAATGTTGGTCATCATGAGAAAATGAGTTATTAAAACTGTCAGGTAAAATGTTAAAAAGATATTTAGAGATGGATTCTCCACTACCTCCCAGTAATTTATCCAGTAATTTCCATCTGCACAGTTGTATATCCACATCACAGAGCTGTAAAGATGGAAAAAGGCTGAAGCTTTCTGTCAAGTTGTCTCACTCCCCTTCTCCCTCAGTAGCTGGGTCTGTGAATGGCTGCAGACTTGCAAAGTCATGTTTACAATGCCTATAGAACAGAAACACTTGGGAAAACATTTTTCTCTCCTGCTTATCAGTCTTAATTTGCAGTACTGGTACTTAATTCAATTTCATGTATTCAAAATTTACCATTTATCTTAATATAATAAAATCACATTCTCCTCTGTATTTTTTTGAATAGCCTTCTACCTCTGTTTTATCCATACACTCAGATGTAGTTAAAAGCTGGTAGTACTAAATTGCTTTTACTGAATGGGATGTCACAGCAGAATAGTTCAAGTGTCTTGTGGTGCCAAGCTTGAACCTTGTCCTGAGTTTTTGTTTTAAGACCTCTCTGTCACTGGGGACCTTGTCCTTCGAGACAGGAAATCAAAGGCTTCTGCACACATCATCAGATACATCACTTTATTGTGTGCTATAAAGTGGCCTAATTTTTTTATTTTTTTTTTACCAATGATAGAGAAATGGTTAAATGGCATCTTGTTTGTATGAAGCATTTTTGTGTACAAAATTGAAAGTATTTTGCATTTAATACTTGATCAGGAATTTTAGAAATTCTATAAAAATCTTAACACTTGAATGATTTTTATTCATATGAAGATCATGGTGTAGAACTAGACTTCCCTCACCAACTGCTGAATCCCTATTAAGATATTTCTCCCATCTTTTAAATACATTTTTCATCGGAGATTTCCACCAAATTCCATTAAATTCTGGTACTCTGCAAAGTAAATAGCCATGAAAACACCATGCTTCTTAGCACAAATCCTCAATCCCCCACTAACACCTTATATTACAACTGTCTAATTACCATGTTCTGCAGTAACCTTGCGGGACTTCCATAGGTAATTAGAACTCCAGAGCATTTCTGCAATAATCCAGTAAGGACCTCTTAAGTAGAAAGAATTATGTGGTACTAATATTTTTGCACCCACACGTTTTTCACAGTTAATTGTTTCAATTAATATTTGGCAGCAATGAAGAAATTCATAGAGGTTCATAAACTGAGACAGTTTTCAGGAAACTTTGAAGGCAAATGAATTGTAGTTGTGGTCACTTAAAGATGTAAGGTGCTTTAGAAAAAAAAATAAATTCCTAGTGCATCAAGGTATTGCAACAGCAGATTTTCATGTTACTACTAGGAGAAATGCCTTAACTTGCCCCATTCCTTTAAGACAGCAGTGTTTGGGTAAATTCTCTTTCCTTTCCTTGGAATTTCTACCAAGTCGTCGTAGATGAAAAATACTGTGTGAGTTAAAAAGCATTGTGAGTACACTTTGATACTGTTCTACAAACATGACTTTGATGACAGAGAACAGTAGAGAGAGCTACTGAGATGTTTCCTTGATTCTGGATGTCTTTATTTCACTACAGTCTTACCTTCCCTTTGTTTTTCCTCTCAGTTAAAGATACCACATATGCAGCTATGAGGGCCTCTTGTGCACTGCACACGCTGCTCACACTGGCATTGTGTGCTTCCAACCTTGGCTCTAAATACTATTTACTGTCTTCACTAATTATTCTGATTCTTCACCCCTTTTCAGTCAGTGTCAGACCAATGGTATTTCTATGGATTTATGGCAGTGTCATCTGTGCAAGAAAATTACTTCATCATTCATGAAGTACACAGGGATGTAGAAAACAGCTTTGATCCCAAAGGTACATGTCATTTCTCCCTGCTTCCTGTTCCTCCCAGCCTCTGGGCAGCCCTTCTGCACCCTCACTTTGATGCTTCCTAGGGGATTCTCCACCCCTTTGGAGTGACCTCAGACACAGACAGTTATTCTGACACCAGGATAAAAGCAGCCACCCAAGAAAGACCAATGAGAGAGAGGGCATGTGAGGGTCATGGTGAGAGTAGGTGAATTTCTTCCCATTGTGCCCAGAACTGGTTTCCTTTCCGTGCTGCCCTTTCCACATTGTTAAATATATCTCTGTGTTGGACAGAAAGACCTAATGCTCTCCAAATCTGTGTGTCTCATCATAGGTACCAACCTGATTCATTAGTTAGCTCCGAGTAGGGTAATGACTACAATTTATTACTTTACTGTCAGTAAGATAATGACTACATTTTATGGTTGTTTGCCATACCCTTTTAGTCTTAAAATCTCAGGTTTTTTTTCATGGCTGTTTTTGCTTTCTGTGTAATTGTAATTTTTGTTTAACTGTAATATCCTGTAAAATAAGGAGAGGTCTGGAAGAAGTCATTGGACAGGTTGATTAGAAGGTCACTTATTTTTCTTGCATTAAAAGGGCAGAAGAACAAATGCCAGTCCAATTTATCATCATATGTAACCTTTGATTAAACAATTTTTTCCTATATCAGTGTGAGTGGCTTTAGGCTTCAGAGTAGATTACTGAAATTAAGAACTTTAGCACAAAATAAAAAATCATTTGTTTGGATGATTATTAAATTAAAAAGTCCAATCTAGAAGTCACCTTAATTAAATGTAAAATTGAGTCCACTGAACCTCAGTGCATTTTCAAATCAGGGCATGTTGCTTTCCTAAAATATCATAAATTGTCCCTATTCTGCCAGTTAATTCTGGTTTTTTGCAGCCAAGATTATAAGTCAGACTTGATTAAAATAAAACGAGCTGTTCCTTAGAATGTGTCCCATGAACCCTAGTCAATACAGTCTTTCCTTAATGGCCTTCTATCTATTACCACTTTATGAATTTAGTTTATGTTGCAAAGTTTCCAGATAGAATGCATTATAACAATCTTAAAACTATAAGAATAATAGATTTATGTGATTTCTCTATGTTTGTACAGCTTTGAGAAGGGACTGTATTTTCCCATTGGTATGTCTAAGAGGGTAAAAGCAAGTACATGAGGTGTGTGCACATGGAGAACCACATGTAGTTTTGCCGTGAAAATAGACAATCACCATGTAAAAATTCTCAGTACATTCTCAGCGAGGTAGTACAAAATGCTCTCAGAGAGAAAATACATCACCAAAAGAATCCCTCTATGGTGCCGAATGTTTGAATAATGTTCATACAAATCGTTATTCTTGGTGAATAGGCTTTGGATTCTGTTTCTCACTGAACAAAAGAAAATTTACTGGCTGCTGCACAGTGTGGGTAAAACTCAGATTTAGTGATGCCAGCAGCAAAGGCAGCAGAGTTTGCATCTTTCTACAGGACAGGATTTTGACAAGCTTTTGTGTATTTGTACATCCTAAAGCAAGGACACAGTCACTGTTACCGTATTGCTGAATAAGTTTTTCTGGATCGGATTTTTTTCCCTTTGCTTCTTTGTTAATTTTTAATTTTTTAATTTGTAGCCTTTGGAGATATTAAGATTCCCATTAAGTGCTAAGTACTTTGTTTTTCTCCTAACAATTCTGGAAGATAAATCTGATTCTAGGTGTGCAAAATTTATAGTCTCTGACCCTCCAAGTAATCTTAGCTGAAGATACATGCTTTTTTAGAAAACGTGTACAGCTTGTTCTCCTATGACATAGAATTAAAATTTCCACAACAAATAAAAAAGCAATGCTTCTTGGCATAGCAAGACTGTATGCTTATTGCACACAGAAAAGATTTGCCTTCCATGTGAATTCTTATTTCTTTGGGACCAAACTTTGAAATTTCTTTATTTTCTCATAGTTCTGTTTAACAGCAAACAGAGACCATGTACCTGCCATTTCTTAAAGCTGGGGGTGAGGTGGGGGGGTGGTGGGGAATAGACACACACTGTTGATCCCTTTCATGAATCCATTCCAGTTATGGTGGTCCTGGGCAGCCCATGCATATAACCTGTGCCAGCTCAGTCACAAGCCTGAACAGTAGTCCTCATAGGACTACAAAATGGGTAGACAAATGCCCATTTCTTCCCAGGGAAGGCAAACCTCCCTGGATGTATTGACACTCTGCTATGAAGAAAGTCTGTGGAGTCTCCGCTTTGGAGGCAATCCAATGTTTTTGCAAGGGCTAAATGAACTACTCTCTAGACCCAGCTTTGTACAATTTGCTGAGCTCAATGAACTCTTTTCTTTTCTCTTTTCCTCCTCATACTTCTTTGTTACTTTTAACAATGTGTAGTAGAAAAATTGGCAGTTACTCAATGAAATCACTGTTCAGCTTACACCAAAAGGAAGATTTTTTTGTGAATTTGCACTTCTAAGAAGATGTCACAGTTTTCAAACGAAGTGGTGAGACTCTGAGTTAATGCTTTTTGAATAGCTTGAATAAAGGGTTGCCCCTGAGTCTGTAAAACAGAAGCAGTGAGGCACAGTACCTCCTGGAGTTCCCTTTGGCCAGTTTGTCTTTGCTGTGCCCTTAACTTGGGTCTTTGTCTGCTGGGCACAATCTTGAGCAAAGTGGTCCTCAGTAGAGCTTAGAAATATCAATGGAATGCAGGCTCTGACTCATTTATTCTTCCTCCTTTTTCTTTGTCTACATTAAAACAGAGTTGGCTCACAGTATTTCTTTGCTCCATCATTGCTTCTCTTCGGATCTTATTCATTTAAACTTCATGAGGAAAATGCCACATTTGCCTTTTTTTTTTTTTTCCCCTGCTTGTTAGTTACTTTTTAAATTCTGTTCTTGCTATACGTTAGCGCTGCTTGTAACATACCATTTCTATCACAATTTAATGTGGCTACCAGCAAAAACCTGCGTCTTGGCTGTATTATGCAAAAAGCTATACAAAGCATAATTAATGAAGTGAAGCAAAGTGACTCACAGGTGACATTTGTTCTGAAGATTAAGTGGACTGTGAAAACCATGATGAGGATGTAAGAGAACAAAGGAAAGGAAAAAATGTAGGTAGGGGTTTGCTGGTTTTGTATATGTGCTAAAATGGAGATCTTTAGCCATATGCAACACGGCCTTTCCTTTCTATTTACCATTCCCCCCACCTCAGTCTGACATGTGAATGTATACATTATCTTGGCTAGAATGGATAAGGAACATGGGTGTCTGGTGACTGTGATCTTCATGAAAGTTATAGAAATCTTTTTGTATAGAAATACCAAATTTGTAATGCTATCGTTTGTATTATAGCATTGGTATTGGAATGAAATCTGTCATTTTAAAACCAATTTGATGCTATTAAGGAGGTATTTCCAAGGCACCATTATAATCTACACCCATGACTCTTACCTCAGTGAGGCACTGACCATGAGAAATAAGTTGAGTTGATCCATTTTTGCTCCTGATATTGTGAAATTGGAATGTGATAACTGTGTGATAATGTGACCACATGCAATGCTTTTATTAAATTTGTGGCTAATAAAAACTGGAAAAATAAGATGGATCACGTTAAATGGTGATTCTAAATATGTACTTTTTGGGGACATTGTATTTTTTCACAAAAGAGTACGCTGGTAACACTAACATATAATAACTACAAGAAAATTTTGCATAAATGGCTTTATATTTAATTAAGATACTCAACAGGATGGTGTTCCATCAGTTCTCTCTAAGCACATGCTTCTGTTATTTTCTTTTGTTAAAAAATAGAGTTGCCATAACAACTTCATGCAAATTTCATGTGACTTACATAGAATACTATTTTTAGAAGTATTTAGAATTTTGGTTCCTTTAAACTGAAAAAAAAATTTTTATATAGATAACACTCTTGTCTTAATCTCTTTTTCCTTTCTTGATAAGAGATTCCTGCATTTTGTTTCCTTCAATAAGCTGAAGAAATGAAAGTGTTTAAAAAAAAAAACAAAGAATTATTCCCCAAATCATAATTGAAGTAAGCAATCATATTTTCCAGATTAAAAAAAAAAATCATCTTCATAGCCTTTGAAAAGTCTGAACATTGGTTTGTTGGATCAGAAATAGTGAATACAGAAGTTAGGTTGTTCCTCTCTATTACTGCCAAATGATTAGGTTAGATTATCACCAAACATACCCACCTAGCTCTAATGAGCCACCATTTTGTGTGGCTCAGCAGAAAGTCTTTAAGTGAAACAGGTTTTGAGAACCCCTTAATGTATTCATGGAGTTCAGGCTTTAAAACGTTGAAATATGGGTTGTAGCTGAATTTGGTGCAATGGTTTTGGTTTAGATTTGAAAAAAAATTAAGTGCATTTAGGAAGACTATCTGCTGGATATCCTCTTTTTGTACATCCTAGGATAATTTAGCATTTCCTTATGTGCTTAAAAAGAGACAAAAAAAGAGGAAAGGGTGAAGTAGCTGTTGTAGTTTTGTATTATTATTTTTTTTTATATTTTGTTTTATATTTTTGTTGTTGTTGCTCTTGTTTTTTGAGGCTAAATGTCCTGGTATACTATCTCAGTTTCCATCAGATGAATTCAATTGTCATAGCTTTCTGTGTTGGGGTACAGGATTTGTTTCATAATTCATGGTTCAAGTTCATAATAACTGTGTCCCTGTGCTATAGCAGAAAATGTACAAGAGGTTTATCTTTGCACTTCTGATAACTGTCTAAGTGGAAAGTTTGGCAGTTTGTTGTCATGAATATATTACTTGAGTTTTTGTCATAGCTAACAATAAAGGAATTAACTTTGCAAAGTTCACTCTGGTTTTGGTTTTATATTATTTTTAATATTTTTATTTGATATACATGATCTTCTAGATAAACTCCTATTTTACTTGCTTAATGCATTAGTGATGCTTTTATCTACTTAATGTTTTGATCACTACCTTCACTACCTTTGTTTTTATCTTGTTCTTCTACTACTTGTCTTTTACATACCATTTTGCTTTTGCGAAGAAATAGGATCCAGTTTCTCAGGGCATATTTTTGTTTGACTTCTAAGTAGTACATGCCGTAATCCAAGAAAGTGAATGTTAAAAACCAATTTGCAATTTGTCATAATTTATGTATTTTGATTTTTTAAAGTAGAAAAAAAAATATCTCTATCTTTGTGGTGCGTCACACCATTGATTTTTTGAAGCAAACTCCAGTTAAATCAATTTGGAATGCTGCATATAAATCCATTCCACACTATAGTTCTTTATTTATGGGTTTTAATTAAAAGGGAAAAGACATTGGAAGTCTCAGTGCAATGCTATGGAGGTCTTTAGGATTTCTATTTTTTTAAAAGTCCCTCCCTTTGTATGATTCCATCAAAATGCCAAAACAAGATGTTTATCCTGTCATGTAAACCGGATGTGGAAAGTAGATAAATTTAATAAATTGAAGAGCTTACAGCATCATTCAAGAGATTAAAGGGATTCAGCACCACCTCTTCCCTTCTCCATATCCCCACTCCACATTACTCTTATCTGCAGGATTAGACTCCCTATTAGGTCTTCTGATAAGAGTCCTCCTGCTTTCTGAGACTCACAATTCTCAGGGCACAAGGGCAAAGTATTGTGCCCGTGGGTCCATATGTTATACCAAATATTAAATCAAGAAGAGGATCCAGGTTACAGTAAAGATTGAGCACAACCTTTGGGAAGCAAGGCATGGAACTTCATTTTAAACTCTGTGTCATGTTTAGATATTGAAGCGTGTGCGCTGCAGTAAGCTAAAAACACCAGTTACTTGCTATAAATCTGAAAACAAAATGAAAACAAACCAGACCATGTTTTCAGTAAAATTAGTGCATAAAACAGTGATGTGAGATCCCAAAGGAAAATGAGATATATTGAATAAACTGCTTTTCTAATGTAGTTACAAATAGCATTTTTGTAGTGGATTTCAGTGGGTTTTGTTGATGTGTAGAGTTTTGTTCTTTTTGTTTTGGTTCAGGGTTTTTTTCACTGATATACAGAATTTTCCACTTGAGCACTAGAATCTATTGCAGCTATTTAGGTCACCCACTGGGTTCACTGCAGTCAGAGGACTAAGGTCACTCCTTAAAGATAAAGTATCTCCTCACAGCCTGGAGGTCTCAGCTGTGACCAGGGGTCAGCTTATAGGTGAGTGGTGGATATATAACTTAGAGAAAAATGGATGGAAATTTCCAGTTTTCTACAAACATAATCTCTAAATAAGCCAGAGGCCATCCAGAGGTGGCCAGTATGAGCACACCAGAAAATGTTTATGCTTTCTTTTTCGAAGACTGCACCTTCAAGGATACAAACAGGTATCTGTACTCATTTATAGGCACACACATTTTTGTACTTTTTTTCTACCATGTAGGTTATGTCTGTATGAATTTGAATGAAGCTAATAAGAATAAATTACAAATAGTGCTGCTTTCTGCCATTTTGGACACCACTACATAGGGCATGTGTTCACTGATAAGCAGAGTTCTCCAGATGAGCTCTTGATACTGTTGCAGTCTATTGAGGTCACCCTTTTGACTTTACATCCCTCACCTGTATGTTTGGGTCCATAAGTTACAGAAAAGCTTTCCTTTCATTTCTGTGCAAAATAAGGCTCTGCACCATCTATGGATTTCAAGCAGCAATTTGGTCTTGTTTGTACAATAGTTGTTTGATCCAATCAATTATTCTACAGAAATTTAACTCATGGTTCAGGCATGAAAGCACTTAATTTAGTTTTATGGTGATTAAGTTTCTGTGAGGTTACTGCTACTGTAACTTGAAGGAAACAAGTGCAAGTTATCTTTAGTTAGACCAAATTAGTTCCAGTGATATTTCTTTTTTTCATCAACAATGAATTGGCTACTGTATCTTCTTCCATTTTAAAAGGTCAGTAATAATTTAATCACAACAGTTTATCATGCCAGTATAAGCCAGGGAAATAAGGTTGATTTGTTTACATGATCCAGTTTGCATTACTTTTGTGACATGGTCTTTTAACAGTGGAGAGAGAGAATCTATTGACTTGATCCTTAAGTTAAACCAAATAATAATAATTCTCTACCAGAAATAATATTTCTCCTCAGATGGAATTTTTGCTCCAGGTTGTAACCTGGAGCTGCATTTTGTTTTCCACGTCACATTGCACAGACTTGTCAACAGAGATTTTGTAAAGGGAAACTAACACCAAATATTTCTATCAGAAATTTATGGCTTAAAAGTATTGTGAATGTCTAGTTTTTTGGAATCCAATCCAGTCCTTCTTATAAATATATTAATGATAGCCAAGGTACCACATGACTTCTTAGCATCACCAGCAGCAGATATCCAACATCTGAGGTATAAGTATTTCATTATTTAACTGAGTTTAAGATAACTGTTTTTGTGCTCATAATCAAATAGAATGAGTGTTGGGTTTTATATGGATGTAAACGTTTAGACTAAGGATAAGCAGTCCACTGGAACTGTGAATAAGGAGGAAAGAAAATGAAAAAGTTCATCATCATTAACCATTTTTGCAAACAAAAGCAGTAATATTTGGAAAACTGAACACTCAGGTGGGAGAGCTGTTTAGGAAAAATATGTAACTAAACTGGATTATTTTGGAAATTTGATTTCAAAACTTTCTTTTTTCTCTCACTTGAAGTATGGTCATATTTACTTAATGAACACTTCTCCACTTCTGTTTAAGGCCAAGGAAATAGAAAGATGTTTGAATGGAAAAATGAGTAAGTAATGGACATTTGTGGTTCAGTGTTCTGTTTGACCTGTATTAGAAGCTAAATATTTTTTTGCTTGCTGCACAATTTTTTTTTTCCTGGAAAATAGCCTTTATTCTCTAAATCTAAAATTCTGATTGCTTCATGGGGTGAATTCCTTCCTATTTATATATGTTTGAGGGTTTCTTTGAGAGCAAAACTTTGCTTTCTGAATGGAAATGCAGTTTTAGGTTCAGAAAATACAGACCAGCGGGGTTTTGTCATCTTGTGATAAGTCTGACTTTACTAGGGGGTGAGATGGACATCTGTGGTATCATCCCCAGTTCTAAATCTGTGCCATCATAACTCATAAATTCTGTCATTCAGGTATTCCTGGCAGTATGCAGTAATGAAAAATGTCCAAGAAGTAATAGTGGAGGAGCTTCTTCTCAAAATTCTGCAGCAGGCTATCAATAATGGATCATTTCCAAGAGGATTTGAGATTAATATGACTTTTCCTTTTACTCTTACACTGATGAGATGTCTCATTATGCTCAGCCCTTTCTAATACATGGACCATACTACAAGATTTAATTTATTTATTGTGTAGGTGATTTCCATTTCCTTTTATTTACCCTTTAGGCGAAGTAGCTGACTACACAGCAGCCCCTGCTGTTTGGAAGGGACATGAATGGATGTCTGAAACTTAGTTTATTTGGCATAAGAAATTGAGCCAGTCAAAGCAACTTCAACATGGCTTAATAAAATAGAAGTAAACCTGTGTGAAAAATAAAATTATCTTCTAGGCCACATATATAACAAATCTTGTTGCATCTTGTTTAATTTGGGGAGATTGGTTACTGTCCCAGAAAGGTCTGGTAAGGCAGCTAGAATTCACTGCTTTCATATTCAAATTGCTTTTAAAATGTCTAGATGAATACTGAAACACTTTCTACATACAAAGCTTCTCGTATTCTTGAAATTACTGCTGTATTTAAAAGGTACAGCCTCAAACAATCCTTCAAGATCAATTTATGTTTTATGATTTTTCATCTTTGAATTATCCACCACCTAACACTAGGGTTTAATGGTTCTTTAAAATGACAGACTGGAAGTTTCTAACATGGATATAAGGATACATTTTTGCCACACTGAAGAGTCTAAAGGTCAAATTTTTTACATTATTATAAAATTATTAATATTTTTTTTGCTTGTTGATAGAGCTAGTAAAGTTATGAGTTCTTGCAGGGAGTATAGACTTCTTCTGCACAGAGATATTCAGTTTTTCTCCTTTACTTTTTAAAGTTGTTCACACTTTTGAGGTGTTCCAGATATTGCAATGTACTGATTCTAGAAAATGATTGAGTATTTAATAGAGCCCATTTAATTCACTTGAAAAGATTCATTAGCTTTAACTTTTTCTATTCCATGGATACGATATAATCATGCTGCAAATACATCAAACCCTTTCTGCACATTTTTTACACTGCCACCTTATATGTCAGTTAAAACATAGAGGAAGCATCCCAATTCCTGTTTGCATTTTTTAAAATCCATTTATAAACTAGTTTGGTCTATGTCCATTATGGAATTTTTGTTTAATGGTTTATGGAAATTTCTCAAAGAGTCCATAAGCTTCAGCCTCATCAAATATCAAAAATCATACTTTTAGTTGACAAAAACCCCCATGATTATTTATTGACTAGGTTCATTATCTCTTTTAATGTTTCATTACATTAGTAGCATTCTTTCCCCTGGTGGCATGTTTCTGTCTTGATGATGCTAGTTATTCTGTATCTAATTAACAAAAAGTTGTTCATCTGGTAAAAAAAGAAGCAGACACGTTATTAATATTCTCCTTAGTAAACTGTCCTAAATAATTAATGCAAATAGACTTCCAGGGTTGTGAATTTTGATGAGAAGTTACTCTCAAAGATGAATTATTTGGTTTAGCTATTTTCCCTGCTAATCCACAGGTTTTTGTGTTGATTCATGTAAATCTGATTTTGCCTTAGTCTCTTGAGGAGGAGGGGAGCACAAAATTTAAGTTTTTTAACAAATGAATGCCAACAAAGTACAGCAGAAAGCTAGCTAGAGTTAAAATCCTTCTGCAAATCTCTAAGGCATTGAGTTCACATGTGTAATAGAACATGAATCTGCAGTGCTGGGAATTCTCACAGCAAGAGCAGTTTCCTTACATTACTGTAATATTTGAGTTCCAACTTTATGTTTGCTTAAAGGAAACTCAGTGAAAACACAAAATAAAAGACTGTGAAAGATTTACAAAGGAGATCACATTTTCCCCTTTTTAAGCAATCTCTTGGGACGGGAGGAGGAAAAAAGACTGCATTTTTGTGGGATGATGCATTCCATCTTTTCATCCATATAGTTTGTGGAATTGTTCCAGCTTCCCTGGTGTTGCACAAAAGCACACAATAATACACTTGTGCAGCTCTGGGGTCTGAGAAGAAAATGAACCCTGCTGATGCCAGCACCCTATCAAGCAACATATCCTGCAAGCTCAACATTGCACATTCACTTCACTTCCTTCCTGGGCATTCAGGCGCAAGTGAACTCAAAACAAATGCCATCAGTCGAGTCCAAAGTGTTCTAAAAGGCTTAATATAAATTCCTTGCTTCTGATGCTGTGAATCAGTTGAACTCTGGGAATTTATATGTATATTCTGCTGCCATTTTTTCTCCTCCTTTCACTGAAGATGGGGGCACAGGGTTGTTTTCCATATGCCTTTATTCAGCTCTCGTCTCTTTTTTTTTTTTTTTTTTTTTTTTTTTTTTTTTTTTTTTTTGCAGAAAGGATTATTGGAGAAGGGTTATTTTATGCACTCTGAAAGCCAGCACACATCACTCAGTGTCTTGTAATATCAGATGCAGTCCTAGTAGAGTAGCTGATTTTACAAGACACCTTAATATTTGAGGGCAGGATCAAGCCCTGCCTTGTGACTGAGGACAGAAGCTGACTGCTTTTTCATGGTGCTGTATCTAAGTGTGAACAGGAGCTAGAAGTTTAGTCTCTTATGCCACAGGCTGTGTCCTATATGCTAATGCCATACTGTCGAATGATTTGACTCAATTTTTAATGAATTGTTGACGGGTCTTTCGAAAAGTTCACACTTAAAACTTCTCAGAACATACACATGCATCTCTGTTCAGAAATGCAAACACACACTGAGTGTCTTCTAACTTACACAGTATGGCACCACATACCAACTTTCATGTGTCAGCAAAATGTTCCTGTGTCACATAGATGCCAGTGTTGATGAAATTAGTTTATTTAAAATCATTTCTGTAGGAAGGCCAAAGATGTTGGAAGCTTTGGAGGGGAGTTTCACAAAGGAGAGGCTTTGCTTCTTAATGTATGAGCTTGCTACCATTAACCATGTTAAGAGCAAACTTACATGTCTGTTAGTATAAAAATCTTCCATTTAGTGTCCCCTTCTGGTGGTTTTTTACAGGGAGATCCAGTTGGAAGCAGGGTTTGAATCAATGTGTATTTGTGTTTTCTTGCACAGATTAGGAATTATGAGAAAATAGGAACATGTATTTAAAATCTTTACCTATTTCTGAGGTAAATTAGCTCAAGTAATTTTTTTTTTTATCTCAAGGGAAGATGGCAACCTAAGGAAACCTTAGATAGAAGGGACTAGAAAAATAATACTTTAGACTGAACCTAAATACATCCTCTGTCTTATGGAAGCAGTATCTTTTTTCTTCTTCTCCCCCATCTTCCCTACTTTCAGAAATGTCATCCCTTTTCCTATGCACTCAGCTACTTCAAAAAGTAAAAATTGATTTCCTTGGTTGTTGCCATTATCTGAGATGTGGGGAATTCTATTTTTTGTCTAGGACAGAGCTAAGCAAAAGTAACTGTAGTCTGTCTTTTGTAAGTTAAATTAGTAAGTGATGAATAGCTTCAATAAGAAAAAAAAAAATCATCTCTTCTATTAAAGAGAATGTGAACATTTGCTTTTCCTCACTCTAAGTCACACAGTGTGACCTATGAAAATTTTCAGACCTGGAAGAAAGATAACTATGCTTTCAGTTGTAAGATTTTCCTAAATCTTGCAGAAAATAGGCTTCATTGATTGATTTTCTGAAAAGTAAATATGTAGAACTTTTTTTCAATTACCAAAATGCTTAATGTGTTGAACTTTTTGAACTGTAGCACTATAATCTACGTCACAATCACTGTGCAAATGTGTGAAATAATCAGAGCTCATATTCTGAAAATCCTTTTCTGTATGATATTTGCATTGATCATAACAGTAGTTTTACCTGCTAGGAAAAAAACAACATAGGACTTCAGAACCTATATTTAAGTCTGCAAGCATACAGAAAATATGTGTGTCAAAGCAATTCTTAATTTGACCATAATTGAGTTCTGGATCCTTTTTGGATCAAATATATTTTCATTTTGGAAACTTCTGTTTTCCCCCAGCCATAACACAAGCACTTAACAGGTGCGGCGTGTCAGGAGCAGGGTTAGGAGAAGCAGCTCCTGGATCCACCATAAGCGCTCCCTCTCCTGTTCTCCAGCAGTGGATGCAGCCCTCATTGGGAAGGGCAATGGACCAGTGGTAGCCTCAGCAAGGGTTGAGTGGCAAAGATATAGGGCTTTTTTCTTTGCTCCCCTCTCTCCCTCCCTTTCGCTTCTTTGAAATGTGAAAATAGGCCACCAATTTAGTGGGAACTGGGTCTGGCCAGGCAGTGCTGTGAGCTTTGTGTGCTCGATGGCTGCCCGCCATTTCCCAGACCATCAGCAGCCCTCTCATACTGTTTTCCCTGGCTGCATAAAGAGAACATTGTGTCTCTTGGAAGCTCTGGCTCATACCCTGCCCTCTATGTGAGAAAAGGAAATGCTCCTTCTGTTCATGACTTAGCAACGGTTGGCAAAAATGATGTCATATCCATGGCAGCAGAAAGACAAAAAGAGAGAAAGGGACTGCATTCTAAGACAGATTTTACACACCACACTGTTCCATGAAGGGCTGAACAAAGAACAGGCATTGAAATGCTCCATTTAGAAAAGAATACCAGTCTATTTTTTTCAAACTGAAAAGAAATGTGGTTTATCTATGACTGTGTTTGAGAGTCCCATTTAGTAACATTA
Organism: Parus major; assembly: GCF_001522545.3. Lineage (NCBI taxonomy): Eukaryota > Metazoa > Chordata > Aves > Passeriformes > Paridae > Parus > Parus major. The sequence continues at coordinate 37,022,391 of NC_031770.1, read as the reverse complement.
CAGTATGGTATATATGGGATTATTTCTCTCCAGGTTTGGTCTCTTCCCTGTTTGCTTCAGCGCCTCTATTATAAGTACATTTGCTAGCGTGCTCTCCTTTATTCTCTTTCTTTATTGCTACTAAATATGGGTTAATATTAAGTATCAGAGTATTGAAAATTGTGCATTAAATGTTACAGACAATTACACAAATGCAGTATTCTGCTTTTGTGGTCCTTCACTCTGTATTTTTATATTATAGTTACTAACACATTGATATAGACCTCAGTGAACTGAGCATCAAAACATGGGCTTTTCTTGGTCTGTAGTGTATTTATCTTTGTTCAGATCTACTACACAATATCAGTGCCCCTGTATAATTAATAATTCTTGGAATAAACCTGTTCAAGGAAGTGTATGTGCATCTATGTGTCTGTTCAAGGCTAAAGGGGAAAGAGAGGAGGAACCTGGAGATTTTGGATGTCTTATTATAAAGCCAGTGACCCTACCCTCCAACTGAGATTTGAACAAATTCTGAGGATCTAACTCAGACCTCTCCCTAGCTTTGTGGTGGATGATGCCATATGATCTTCAGTTATTAAAACTCTGACAGATTTATGGTGAAAGCCAGCACATTTAATCTCCCACTCCATCTCCGTTTGGCAGGCCTTTCCCTGGAGAACAAGGGGTAACCCTCTTGGTTTTACAGCAAAATTTGGAAACTCATATATATAGAGGGACCTGTCCTTTCATGAAGTGCTCTGATGCTGAGCATCCTTTGCTGACTTGGAGCACTAAGTTCTGTCCATCACAGATTGAATCCAGAGTACAAACCAGTGATCAGTATGTATACATCCCAAACCTGAAAATATTTTTTTTAAAAACATGTTCCAGGTTTTCATGCTTTTTGGTCTGAGTGTTCTTCTCACTTTTTTTTTTTTTTCTCCTTATAGTTGATGCACAGTGCTGTCACTGGGGATACCTAAACCATGTCCCCAGATGTAAGGTAACCAGGCTATGGAGAGTGTCACAGACTGTGATTGTTACTGTCATGGTCACTGCTTACTCAAGTAGTTCCTAAATTTCTCTGAGAACTATCACAAGAGATTTTAGTTGTCTTCAAAATGTGTGCCTTAGGGAATTGAATGAATATAGCTTTAAAATTAAATGAAAGCTTAAAGTGGGCTTCACTGAACAATGCAGTATTAATCTGCTTTAGCTGCATGTCCAGTCTGATTTTCCCTTGTACAGTAAGGTGTGTTTTGCAGGTGATTCAAATATTTCTATGAGCATCTTATCTTTAGATAGAGAAAAATTGTGTTGATCCTGTAATAGTTGTTGCCAGCCAGTTTGGTGTAGAGCCTCCACAAGCTCCTATAGCATTTTGTTTATTTTTGCTGCAAAACAAAATGAACCTCTTTGGAATAGACATTGCCAGCCCTTCTTGAATCAGGTTTGAAATTACTTTTAATGCTGCTGTAAATTGATTTGGAACAGAATTTAATTTCTGTTTTCTGCCAAAATTTTGATGTCATTAATCTCTACTGACTTGAAGCACCATCATAAACACCAGCTCTGGCACATGCATGAAGGCAGTCTCCCAGGTACACAAGGCACTAGGAATGGGCTCCAGAGACCCTCAAGCATCAGCTACAGATTAAGTAACACTATTTTTGTGTTTGCTGTGCATAAAACATAGTCTACTAAATTTGGTATCCATTCCAACCCTTTTGGATTGGAATGGGTTTAAACTGGAGCCACAACAGCAATTTTTAGTAGTATAATTGTTTCTGAGATATCAAAGAGAAATTGCACAGGTGGTATATGGATCCAGAATTAGAATTTGAACTTTGTAGAGAGCTAATATGATCATTTCTTGTAGCTATGTTAAGAATTTTTTTGCTTTCCTTAAGAGAAATGCTTTCTGAGTTTTTGATATTTTTCTATTTTAGATAAAATTGTTACTGTCTTCATTAAAATTATTTTTTGAATGTTCTGATGAATTTATGGTAGGAACACAAGTATATCAAGGATAAATAAACAAAGGTTCTCAGAGTGTGTTCAGCTTGTTAATTGGCTATGTCAATAGCAGATGGACATTCCTCCCTGTCCACATGTCCTTATGTGCCTACAGCTCCTTCCTCTTGCTGCAAATTTAGTATCAGCCAAAACAACAGAAGAGAAAATGTCCTGCTATTGCAACATTAATCTTTTCTGAAGGATTCTCTGATGACAAAAGATTAGGTTATTTTTCTCAACTGCCAGAGAGCACATGCTTATCTAAGGAAGGAACACAAGGTTTTTCCTGTGCCTTTTCAACACCTGTGGAAGAGTTTGGGATCCATAAACATTGTGAGGGAGATATTGCAAAAATTTGGACTTTCTAGTTTGAGTGAGAAGCCTGAAAAGTAATATGTATTTACTTTTGAAAGGGAGGGAACAACTCTTTCTAAAATTACGGAAAGGAGGAGTCCATTACACAAATTTATAATTAATTTGATTTAGAGAAAATTTATGTTCTCCTGAAAATAAAGACATAATTTTAAATGTACAAAGCAAAGTACACCAAACATGGTGCATCTTGACCTGAAATGCAGTCTTTCCAGATCTCAATTTTCTTAAAGGTAGGGAGTTCACCTTATCAGAGAAGTTGTAATAAAAACCAGTCCTCTCAAAGAGTGAGTGAAAGACCACCTCTCATCTTTTAGCATGTATTAGAGTTCTGAAAGTTATCTCCTCATGAAGACCCTATTTATATCATCAGACTTTTCTGTATCAGCCTGTTAATCTGAACAACATCTGCCTTCTCTTCTGAAGGCATTTCTGTGAATTACTGGCATTTCTGTGAATCCTACCTCCTGTGCACCCAAGTGGAAATTGTCAGGTTTTTTCTGAAAGAAACTGGGTCATGGAAGAATCCTGACCACAGTGCCCTGCATTTGCAGCCATGAGGTCTGAAATGACTGTCACAAGCAGGCTCTGTTCTGTGACTTCACTGGGCTGAGGTGTAGGGACAAAACTTGCAGCTGTGGCACAGTGTATTTACTCGCTGATTTATTTATACTCAGGAGTATGCCTGTCCTAGATGCCATGTAATAATGAAAAATGCAGCAGCAAATTCCTTAAACAAAGTAAAAGTATTTTCTTGTCTTATGTAAAACCAAACCTGTTGACAACTCTTACAGCATACAATGCTTGTGACGCTGCAGGGCAGGTTATTTGAATCAGCCAGTACATTAGAATGTGGCTGAGATGTGCTTCCTGGCAGTGTCATAGGTATTTTTTTAATACCATGTAGCACAAGGCCAAGCACAAAAGGCATTTAGACTTCACCACATGTGTACAGGTGCAGTCAAGCAGTATCAGTCTGGTGTCAGCATCCTGTTGTTTTGAGACATCAGATCTTGCTGTCAGACTTGACAAGTTCCAGCCTCCTACATCTGCACTGGTGAACTCTACTTCATGTGAACTTCTGCATCCTCCCAAGCAGATCTTCCTGTATATTCTTACCTCCTCTCTTGTCCCTGTATATACACTGTCTTTTTATGTTTCCACACTAAATCTGATGTCTTATTAACATTTGTATCTTTACTGTAAATGTTTACAGCTTTACCTTCATTTCCATGTTGACATATTACAGTTGGAATGTTTCCTAGTTTTGGCCAGGACCCAGAGGTTACTCTCTACCACCTCACATCATTGCCAGGGGTGAGGAAAAAAGGATTCTCTGGCTTCTGAGAAGAAGGGTGTGGCTTCTGGTCCTATAAACATGGAGCATTTTCAGACATTGTTTGTTATCTCAGGGTCCATGTTGACATTTTTGTATGTGGATCACTGTCTCCCTTGAATACTTTTGTTATTAATATTGTTGCTTTTACTGTCCGTTTCTTTCTTTCATTGCTGTTTCCAGTAATTTGTTCTTACCTCAGCCCATGATCTGCCTTTTTTGCCTCCTATTGTTGGGGGGAGGGGAGTGGCTCATGAACTTTTTAGTGGGAGTATTAAATTGGGGAATACCATTCCAAAACCAGGACAAAAGTTTAAGCCCTTTGGGACAAGAAGCCTTTTCAAAAGCTGTGAGAAATACTTTTTAGTAATTGGGTGTGCTAGAGTCTGTCAGGGAACACAGCACATTTACTGTCCTCTTGGTTGTGGTGGGTTTTGCAGTCCAGATTTGTTGCAGAAGTTCTCCACAGTGTAATAAACACCATGTCACTAGCATGAAATTGCATGCTAGCATGAATGTCAGAAATTTGTACTTGGTACTCATTTATTTTTCCATAGTTCTCCGATATAAATAATCTGAAGAATTCTGTTAATTGTTAATCGAGCATCTTATTTGGCACACATGTTGTCACCTTCATCAGGGACACCAAGAAAGATAATGCTCAAGGAGAATACACCATATATTCACTTCAAGAGTGGATCTCGAAGCTTTAAATTCAGGAGAAAAAAAGCCAGCTTACCTTGAGAGTTAATCACCATTCACTTCTGAATTTTTTTTAAGGACATCTTCAGCATTCTATCTTTGGGTATATCTGTCATTTCAGTCATTGATGCAGGGTTTAATTTTGTCTAATTGTAGCATATTTTCAAATGCCTTTCAGTAATTTTTATATTTGTTTGTCTGATGGAACAAAGGCTCCACTTATTGCTGAGCATATCAAGATCCCATCATATGTGGCTCTGAGTTCAGCTGACCCTGCTGTTGAGCACTTTCTTTCTTGGTGATTTGCTTACTATGTCCAGGACATTTTAGTTATTTTTCAGAAAGTTCACAAAATTAACAGTGTTCTCTCATTTGCAGAACAGACTAATTTTTGATGCTTAATGCTTGCAATTTCAGTATTGGATGAAGTATTTGTTTGAAAGAATGTATTACCAATGCATTTTTGGCTTGCTGCTTTCACTTTCCCCAGATCACTCCAATATTTCAAAACTGAGCTTGCCAGTATCTTTGGCCCCTGATGTCCTGGCACCTGATTTCTGTACTGCTAAGTACTTGATACCTTGGCTGCACTTCTGCTATCTATCAAATATCTGGACTGGCAGAATAAAAACAACATGACTGTTGCTTTGTGGCTGTTATTTTGAGAAAAGGAAGAGTAGTATTTCATTAAATCAACTAACTAAAAGTATTGTTAAAACAGTTGTGGTTCCTGCTGTTGAGATCAGGTATAGAATCTAGGTAGAGCACAAAGCCCGACATCATTCATCAGAAATCATGTAAGCTTAAATTAAAGCCCATAAAGTGTCTAAATTTTCTTTGTGTTTGTGATTGATACACTTTAACATTAAAGTGAGCAGATGTAGAACTGCTTATGGGAGCAATACTAGTTTCTGCCTAGACTCAGTTATTAGGTGGCTTCATGAAAAAGCAGAAATTGCTCTGGGAGACAGAGGTTGCTATTTTTAAGAAGTAAATGCTTCAGTCTTGGCATTAAGAGGCTCAGCTCTGTGGGAAGCCAAATCCTGTAAATTTAATATCTGGAATAACAGAAAAGCTCAAGGAGTGTTGCCAGGTGCATTCAGCTGGCATGTCTCTGAAGTCCTTGGGTGAGATTGATATCATATGAGCACACGTTCTATTGTATTGTATCCAGAAATTAAAAGCTATTTGTCGTGGTTTAACCCCAGAAGGCAAATAAGTACCACACAGCTGCTAATTCACTGTCTCTTGGCAGGGGGATTGGGAAGAGAATTAGCAGGGTAAAAGTGAGTAAACTCATGGGTTCAGATAAGAACAGTTTAACAATTTAAATAAAATACAATAGTAATGATAATAATAAATTTTAATGAAAGGCAGATAACAAAGAGAGAGAAATAAAACCCAAGAAAGACAAGTGATGCAAAGGAAAATTATTGGTCTCCACCAAATGACCGATGCCCAGGCAGCCCCCAAGAAGCAGCTTCTTCCACCAAGCTTCACCCAGCTCCATCTGCTGAGCATGACCCCACATAGTCTGGCGTATCCCTTTGGTCAGTGGGGATCAGCCATCCTGGCCATGTCCCCTCACATCTATTTGTGCACCCCCAGCCCACTCACTGGTGGGGTGGCAAGCAGAAAAGGCCCTTAATGCTGTGTAAGCATTGCTCAACAAAAACAAAAACATCCCTGTGTTATCAGCACTGATTCCAACAAAATCCAAACCACAGCCTCTTACCAGCTTAGAGTGTGAAGAAAATTAGCTCTATCCCAGCCAAAACCAGCTCACAGTTGAAACAATACTTACATTCTTGCTAAAATTCTCAGCCAGCACTACACAGCTGTCATTCTGGTTTTGCATCTATTATTGCTCTGTTCAAGATATTCTGGAATAAATAGTTAAAATGTTAATTGATGAATTTGTGCTGTTGTAAGGTGTGTTTAAAGGGGGTTTCTATGGCACCATCTAGTCAATGCTACTTAGTTTCAGTAAGAAATGCTTGGAGATTAAAATAATCGTTTTTAGACGAAAGAGAAAACTGCCCAGTTCTTGAACAGGAGGAGATATTACGCATTGAGATCTTCTGTAGCTCTCCATTATTACTCACTTGGCTACAATGTTGTTTCCATCAGCTATTGATTCCATGTAGAAGAGGGTTTTTGGTTCTCCTCCCTATTCTTTCATGCTTGTAGTAGTTCTGCTTCACTTTATGAGGTATTATTGCAGGTTGTGTGTATGTTATGTTTGTATATTCTATGTACTTCTGTGTTTGTATTCCTCACATCATCAGGAGAGACTTGGCAGCAGTATGACTCTACTGTGCTGTCAGTCCTTACACATGTTGGCATCTAGTCATTATTCTTGGGACAGGGTGAGTAGGACAGGGATTCACTGCAAGAAATGTGAGCATTTCCGTGTACTTCACAGTCATCTGTAGAAATTCAGACACGTCAGACATGAGGTAGACCCATGCCTGCTGTAAGGATACCAGGTTTCTTTTTTGTCACATTAAGTTTGGATCCTTGTAATTTTCCTCCAGGGATTCTTAGTATATTCTGTTATCTCTCTACAATAATGTATGCAGAACTGAATTTTTTAACATGTTTCCTGTGATTCCATTTGTTGGAGAAGGGCAAAAAAGGGGAAAAAATATAAAATAAAATTTTTTTTAAACATTTTTAAAACATTTTGAAAGATGATTTATGTGGAGAAAAATTCAAGTGATTCCTTGTGCATTCATTAGTTTTTATGAAAGCAGTCCCATCTATAGGATATGACAGAAGTACAAATATACTACATCTTGATATAGCTTTATCTGAAATCAATCAGTGGATACTCTTTGCTGAAGAAGAATAAGGATAAAAATATCTGTCATTTCAAAATGGAAAGGTTAGATAGACCAGTACAGCAATTCTATCTTTTTTATTTGTTTGATCCTCATATGACTCTCTGTCAGTAAACAAAAACATGTTGAAAAAGTAGATGGAAGCACAATGTCCTTCTTAACTTCTTCATTTATATGCTCATGAGAGTGTCAATATCTAGGATACATCATGTATGGTATATTTGTATGTTATTATTGTATGTTATTATTTTAATATGCTGCAAAAGCTCAGTAGTGCAGGTAAGCAAAGTAAAAAACTAGACTCCAGTTACATTGCCATAATTATTTTACAGCACGTAATTTTAAATTTATTTCCTAGTTCTGTCTCTCTCCTCATAACCATTAGAAAGAGTTCTGCCAAAAATGTTGGGTTTCATGCATTTCATATCTGCTTTGTGGCTGATCACAAGTTGCTGATTTCTTTCACAGCCATATTTCATACATTTGAAGTTGTAGAAGGAGGAATACCTACTTTTTTGCCTCAAACTTCACAGAGAGATCTGTGTTCCTTTATCTTAGCCAAATACTTGAATAGAAAGTACAAGGAAGCTCTAAATTCTTTCTTAGTAGACATGACCCAACAAAAAGAGATAAGTAAGCCACAGGTTTAACATTGTTTCTACCTATTAATTGATAATAGGAAATAGTATATTTTTCCAGATGTATTTACTATTTCATGTTCTTGTACAGCTTCCATTACTGCTCTTAAATTGTACTCATATAAAAAGAGCAATATCAATATTCCTACTTTACTGATGGGAAATTGAAGCATCAAGTCTTGGTCTAGCCCAAAGTCACATAGGAAGCTAACAGCTGAGTAGATCTCCTGAGGATTATTTTTGTAATTTCCAGCTCTGGAATCACCATTTTATGGCCCCTGAATTATTAATTTCCCATTGGAAGTAATTACCACAGAGAACTTACGTATTTCCAAGGCTGCTACCAGGTAGAGCGCAAGCATATCATACTACAGTTTCTATAAGACCTGTGTAAGATTTTCTTTAAAACCTATCTCATGTGTTGCATTTATGTATGTATTATGAATTGCCCTTCATTTTTTTCTTTGTATTGCATGTGAAGTAGATACACAGAAAAGAAATAATGGATATATATATATCACATCAAAGGAGATAAAGCGTAACCAAACTTATTAAAAGATATCTTGGCTGGGAAATTACAGTATTTCAACAGCAGCAGCCCAAACAAGAACATTCCAAGGGAAATTAGTTCTTCATCTCTTACATTAAAGTTGAAAATCTTTGCTGTGTGTTGGTAGCAATACATATAATGTAATTCTCATATTGAATAAATAATGATTTTACTACTCAAGTTACTAGTAAATGTTTCTCTGATATGTCAAGGAACAAGGAACATGAAAAAATATATATGTCCAAGGGGTTTTTATCTGTTAATTTTTTTCCTTACAGAAATTCAAGTTAAATGATACAATTAATTATTCTTCATTTTCTAATTTACAGTTCATTAGATTTGATTTTAGGAAATGTTTAAGGGATAGAAAAATTATTTAATATGTGTAACACCACATTCATTGTCCTCTATTTCTCAGTCTCCTAAACCAAGTACAAGTGAGAAACTGCTATATGGATAATTATTTATGTGAATGTGGTGTGATGTAAAGAACCTCTGTGAGGTCTTGCACATCAGCACAATTCAGAGCATGGTAAGAATAAAAAGAGAGTGAATTCATGACTCTACAGTACAAATATAAAAATTTCAGAATTTAAAATTAATGCCATAGCTAAGAGTGGTCAGGAGAAAAGCCATGGGCTTGCATATATGAAATTCAAAGGATACTTTCAAGAGGATAAAAAACTCTTTCAGGAAGGAATATCCAAGGTATGTCAGAGGTCTTTCTTGCCTTTAATACTAAGGTTTCAGGAACATTGTTTTGAGCAGTGAATTTGTTATGTCAGTGGAATTATTATTGGTCAAATCATGAAAATCAGAAACATCATTTTGATGTATTTGTTACAAACAATATTTGAAAATCTCAATTCTTCTGTAGAGCACTGGTTAGCTACCTGTGTGTTCCTATGCCTGAGTGAAATTACAAATTTAGGTAAGTGTACACTGTGTCCCAAACTGCAGAAAAAAGAATTTCATTAACTTCTAGGGGAATGCTTACTCTCATTTGCCCCTTTAAAACAGGACTAGAGGTTCTGGGTTTGTCTCAGTCTGCTATTACCTACCAGAAATTGTAATAGCAGCAAACTATTCAAAACCAATCACTGTGTGCCTGATGACTCTGCTGACTTACTGAACACTTAGTGCCTTTGGCTGAGCAGTTGGCAATAAAGCTGCTGCTGGTGGCTGGCCATTTCATCAGACTTTTTTACTGTCTGGCTTAATAATGCAGTGGAAGTTAACAGTAAGGGATAAAACATGGTAAAAATTGTAGAATTTCAGGTCTTCTTTTTGTTCAGTGAATTGCAGTGCATCACCTGAGCTATGATCAGTGCCCTGTATGTGCTCTTAGCCCAGAGCAGTGAAGACACTTTGCTTAACCTTTCCAAGTGTGTGCAGCACCGTTTTGCAAAGACTGGCTGGGCCACCAGTTACCACAGCACTGCTTTCACTGATCAGCTGAGTATCAGCTGATGGTATCACACCTACATGTACTAACTTTGTGATATAAATGAAGCCTTGTACAGTAACAGACAATTACAGTGTCAAATGCTAAGGCAATTAAAAGAAAATCTAAGAGGTTGTCTAAATTTGTGGGCGAACTTTTGTTTCATGATAGTCTGTGCAGGTGCTCACATCATACCACATGTTCTGATTGCTGGCTCAGGAAATCTGATGTAATCAACATATTGTGAGGTTGAAAGGAGAGTGGGATTGAAGCCAAAAGAATTTGGTTCCTTTAATCTAGAAAAATTAAGATCTGAGAGGGAATATAATTCCTGACTACAAATGTGGCAGATATGATAAATACTAGAGCATGAGAAGAGCTAAAGAACTATGTTTGACATAGAACCAAATGGGTATAAACTGTCCCAAGATCAGTTTACGACTCAAAATATGACTCTTCTAACCACTGCAAAGTGCTTTTCTAGAGCAAGTTTTGTGGGTGTTAACAGCCTAAACACTTTTATGATAGAGCATGATAAATTTCAGATAAGGATTTTAAGAAGTAATCGCCTGTAAATGTAAATATCCATACTTTGTGACTTAGGAAGTACATTTATGTAATGTGGTTTAACTTTAGTTTTTTATTTATTTATTTAGATTATTTATTTTTCTCTAGTTTCTGAGTTTTTTTCTCAGAAGTCAAAAGAGATATGGTAAAGACATAAAAACTTATGGAAAGCAATCCTTAGATTTACAAATTCTGTTTTAGAAGAGGCACAGCAGTAGATTTTCCTGCATGTTTTCCTGTATGTTACTGGAGGTTATTTTTTAAAAACTTTTTCCTCTGTTGATAAATAAGGTTCCACCTTTAAATAAACCAAGATATCAATACTGTATAAAATAAAAGTAAACAAAATACAATATGTAATTAAATTATGAATAGGTTGGTACCAAATGAATGCAATATTCAGGCACTTTTCTATCCTGCACTTCATGAAGTTAACAATAAAATGCCAGTGAGATGGGAAAATAAAAATATCCAAGGTGCTCAAAAGACAGGAAAAAATGTGTCCAAGGCCTGAAATTTGTGTGTCCAGTTAATTTTTACATAGCAACCCTTAAGAACTACTGTGCTCTTTTTCCACTGGTAGGTATATTGTTTTGGTGAGTTTGACCATTTTAATTTGCTATACAAAGAATTTTTCTTTTCCAACATAAATCTTCAGATCGTAGTTGAATTTTTTCAAATCACTTCTTTAATGCAACTATTTTGTTTTATAGTGGGGAGAATCAAACTGTTACAGACGTTCAGCTCATGGTATAGAACTATTAGATCAAAATTCTCCTTCCATTTACACTTATGCAACCACACTGAATGAGTAACTCAGCAGATTAATATTTAAAGTGTTGCTGAAGGACTTCGTTGCATAAATCCCATTAATGTTAATTCCTAGGCACTGTGCTGAAAATGTACCTTTAAGTGTCTGTCAGACCAGCCATTCTTATAAAAACTTATAAGCCAATTTAATTTGGAAGTAGGAGTCTAACTCAGTGCAAATGCAAAGTTATTAAATATTAATTCTTTAAGAAATTAGTCTCAGGCTTTTCATCTAGAAAATAATTGTTGCCAGTATATCTTGCATTGATCTAGGAATCTTCTCTATCTGTTATTTCAAGTGATTGTTAGTCTTTTATTACCTAAGCTTATGTTTTCTGTTGATTTAACTTATCTGTCATTCTCATCTGAGAACTTTTTTTTTACGTAAGTACTTTTGAATATGTAGAGAAAAATGAACCAAAAAATGTTGTTTGTAAGCTGTTTAGCCATCTTAAGCTATATTAATAATACATCCATGATTGTTAATCTAATAAGAAGTATTTCTTTTTTGCTTCCAAGTTAAACACACTTTTAAGAAATGGACAGTGTGCCAAAATATGTTGTTTGCAATCTTTATTAAGGTGTAATTAGTACTTGCACTTCTGAACACGTCAACAAAACAGATATGTACCTGTAGGAGATCTCAAAGCTTAGGGAAGGAAACCTATTAACTACCACAATCATAATATATTTACTGGAAAAAAAAAAAAAAAAAAAGCAGATACTACTGACTCATAGAGGTAATTTCTACACAGGAAACCTCAAGTAAAGATAATTAAAACAAAAAGTGAGGCCTAGGTCGAAGAGTGTAATTGCATTGAAGCTTAGAAAATGTAGACAGATAGGTCTTTAAAAGAGGGCCCGATCTGTAAGCTTTGTTTGGAAAGGGTGAATATAGTGTTATGGTTTATCCCAAATGAGCTTTATCCGTGCTAAATCCGATTCAGCCCTACAATATGCTGTCTAAAAATTGCACGAAGGCTGTTTGATCACACGTAACATCCAGCAGTGTACCTGCAGTGGTATGAAATGGTTTAACAGTGGTTTCTCAAACCTGTGGGGCTGTGTATCAGAGTTTTTCTGCTGCCACACACCCCAGAGCGGGCAGGCAGTCCCACAGGAGCAGCGCCTGGGAAGAGCGGCCGCCCCTGGCCTGCGCTAGCGTGGTCCCCAAAATCTCCCTGCTGCTTCTACTGCCACAGCACTTCCCTGAGGACCTCCTGCTCTGGGGGAGAACTCCATTTTGAGCAGGAAGCACGTTTTGAGGGGATGGCTACTGGCTTCAAAAGTAGGCTTTCCTTCTTCCTTAAGCCACTACAACTTCCACACTCAAGGAGACTCTGGGGAAGGAGGTAGTGTTTCTCCATACCACAGGCTGACACGCCTGGCAGAAGTGGTGTGACAAGGATGGAAATAAACAGACTTCTTGGCACATTCAGGTCTTTTGTCAAGACTCCCTGTACAAACATTTTGAATCTGGTTTTCTGGAGTTTCCCAATAAGATGAACCAGATTCTGCTAGACAAGTGTTAAAATACATTTCTGCTCTTGTTCTGGTTCATTTCGTAATGTAAAGTTTGCTTTCAAGTTTTCTAACATCTTCCACTTGCAAATGCTAAATTAAGCATTTTTATTGTTTTTTTGATATATTTCTTTTGGAATGGTGTCAGGTGGTACAGGTGGAACCCCACATTTCACAGCCTTACTTAAAAGATCTAGCTCAGAAGCTTTGCAGACTCTTAATGTTCCTATGAAAGAAGGTTTGGGGAAAAAATTTAAAGGGAGAAGAAAGCTAATTAATGTTTCAGAAAGGAGAAACCAGAAAACTCAGGTAACTGAAGGTCTGTCATTTTGCTTTGTCAAGTAATGAAGACCTAGAGAAGGATAATGTTACAAACAACTGAAAATTATTTGTGGAAAATCTATTTTAAGTATGATATTTATCATTTTCATGGCATTAAAGATTTTGTTAGAAAATTAATAATTTTGAAAAAAACAAAAGCCTTTTGGCATAGTTTAGTAAGGCAACAGGTCTTAATGTACTAGAAGAGCACAAAGTACGTGGCATAGCTTTTTGGTTATGTGAAAGGTCTCAAATGTCAAATGAGGAATTAAACGGCTAGATTATAACAGGAAAATGATGTTTAAGAGAAAATATTCTTGGTTGTATTTAAACTTTGTGAAACAATCAATTACAGAAAACTTATAGATTAATTGTAAATAAAGACAGAAAATATTAGTGATGCAGAACAGCCCTGCTAAGCTGACAAATTAAGAAAAAGAAAGTAGGCATTTCATTAGGGAAATACATCTGGAAAAGGAATATTAATTATATTTATAAAAACAAGGAATCCATTCCTCAAAAGCTCTTAGTCTGGAAAAGATTCAATGGTTCATATTGAATAATCAGCCTGATTATTCAGAGATCATTCTAACACTGATCTTGGTGCAATTCTATGGTACACAGAGATAAAGTGATCCTATATAATCAGGTGGATAGCACATTAAAAAAAAAAGGACCTTTACTCCCATTTTTGGCAGGATGCTAAGAGTTTCAGTAGTTCTGCAGAGTTTCTGAAGTTTTGAATTCAGTGCTTGAAGAAATTTAATACTGTGGCCATAAAGAGTCCCATAAATCTCATCAGAAGGGATAATGGATGTCAAGATATAAAGGAAAATAGTTTCATGGAGTACAAAGAAGTGGACAAGTCTTCTTTAGTTTAATTGTGAAAATTTCAATACATGACTTAATGAGTATAGCTACATGCCTGGGAGACAGAATTTTGATAGTAGTGGGTTTTTGCTTTATCAGGCAGTGGCACTGAAGACAAAAAAAATACAGCATTTTTAACAGCGAAGGAAGTTAAGCATTCTTTCACATGATCAAGGTTTGTGATGGATTCTTCATCACAAGCATCTTTAAAATAAAAGCTGAATGTTTTCTTAGGGGACAAAATTGTGTCTGACTTGAAACAGAGTTAGCTGAGTAGAGTTTTTTGGAAGGTATGGCAAGCTACATGTACATAGAGGTTCTTTCTATTTTCAAGTATGTCAGTCCATTAAAAATAACAGTTTATGATTACTTCATGGGCTTTCTACAAAAAACATATTTTTAGCCCCATTTTAAACCTTTATGTACAATTTTCTAAAATGCTTTTTCTTTTTTACTGTTTTTGAAGTAAACAGTGTTTTCTAGTCTTGCTCTCCATTTGGAGAGGTGAAATAACTTGCCTGATAAAGTACAGCTCTCTTTATTCCCAGGGCAGTTTCCCACAGCACCCTGTTTCCAAAGTATCACAAGGCATATTATTTCTATAGGAAGTCATATTCCTCAGAGGAATCAGGAATTTATGATTTATTGCCAACACCTTTGATTAAAGAGGAATTATTTGTATGGACATTGAATATTATTTGAGATGTAAATTGAATAAAGACATGCTATTTTATTCATTGAGTGGCAGAAAATCACAGAAAAGATTAACAAGTGAAACTCTTGTTCTCCTTTCCTTTAGCTCACCATTGAAATAAAAAAAAAAACCCAAAAAACCAAAAACATAAAGAGGTAAAACACACGGACCATTTCAAGAATTCAGTGTAATTGATGTCTTTCTAAATTAGTCAAGCATTTATCCTTGCATACTATTGAATGGTGTAGTAATTTAGTTCACAGGAGTAAATCTTCTGTGTAAAAGGAAAATTGCATGATCACTCTATCTCATTTTAGCAACACTGTTAGACATAGTCACACTTATTTCTCATTTGATGAGTTCTGTGCCTGTCCTTTACTAGCCTTTTTAATTCTTCATGTCATTGCCAAAAAGTTGACTTTATGTACTGCTCACATAATCCCCTGGAATCCCTTGGAATTCTGCTAGAAGACTCTGGCAATCTTTAACTGTGCTTTTATCCTTTCACAAAGTAAACCGCACAGTTTGCGGAAACAGTATTTACCTGCCAAGGACTCTTTATTGATCCCACTCAGTGCTTGCTACCTTTGGCACTAGTGGTAATCACGCACACTAAATCAGCACTCCTCAAGCAGCTCCTCAGTCTTTATGACCCCCAAAGTACTACTTGCACAAAGGCAAAACCACTGCCTGTTAATCATTTTGTGCTTTATATTTCTCACCTGACAGGCACAAGTTTATCAGTTTTTTTCTGAGCACCCTTGGTTTCAAATAAATAGAAATTTAGTCTATCCAGAGATTAATTTCTAAATTCTCTGTTACTTATTTTAAAGTGGGCTTTAGTTGTGCCCAACTCTGATTAATTAGAAGATGCTAAGAAATTTCCCAAAGTAAATTGTGCTATCTTCTCAAAGCTTGGGCCATGCTTGTGTTGTCACAGGAGTTCCTTTTTGCTTGTGGTTTTCCTCACCGTTTCTCTTGTTCTTAATTATTATTGGCACACAACAGTATTTCTTTTCAAGTAGATATCTTTCAAATAAGGCCTGTGGGTTTGGTTTTTTTTCCTTCTGAGCCAGTGTCCTAATTTCTCCCTTTTTTTTTTGTGAGGAATGTTGGAAAAGGCATACTGTTCTGCTTTCCACCCAAGAATTCCTGGAGAGATACTTAGCTGCTAAAGAAGACAAAAATATTTATATGATGGATTGCTGACAAGGCTTTTTTCAGCCTGTATATACCTACATTTTACAGAATATTATTTCATTATATATTTTACTTCTTATTTACCGCTATTAATCTCTGTCAGCCTCAAAGAAACCACCTATGGGTTTTTTTTTCCTTTTGGCCAGGTTCTGAGACATTTAGGTGCTTTTAGATGCCTATTTCAGACAAGGGATGGTAATCATGATGCTAAATATGGAACCATGTTTGTAATCTAACTGTTTTAGAGGATTTTGTTGCAGTTTATGTAGTTGCTGTTATTGTCCATAACAATATTGTCTGAACAGTAAAAAAGAGGGTGATAGAGCAAAGTTTACAAGCACGTAGACTCTACAGTGAAAAACTGTATTTCAATTTGAAAATGACAGACATTCCCTTAATGGCTGTCCCTAGCTGATATTTAATTAAAGCATATATGCAATTTAAATTAAATGCCTAGTCAATTTGAAGGTCACATCAAATTGAGGTTTTTGGTAGATAATGGACTACTGAAATATGTTTTAAGGTGATTGTTGCTGGTGTGAATGATTAGAGAAGAAAAGAATGGTGCATACTGAATCATTCATTCATATATATATATGTGTGTGTGCGTGTGTGTGTGTATACATATATATGTTTGGACTCTCTTAGTTTCAGAGAGGTGTAAGTGTACCAAAAAATATAGACCAAATAGTGCCCCTTATCACAAAAGGTCATTTTTTGTTACAGAAGTCCTTGGCACATAGGCATCTTCCCGTCTCCAGCTTCCACGTGAATGCCAAGTAAACTATTAAAGCAAGCTAAATGTCTTTAGGGTGTCCAGCATAAAATCCCTGCTTTCCAGTGTTACTTATAGCCTCCTATAAAGTCCTTACTATCTCTATGTCTTGCTTTTCACAAAAGCAATTCTTTCACTGAAACCAGAAATCCTACTCAAGTTAGTCTTTATCAAAGAAACCAGACCTGGTCTCTATGGATAGAGTTTTGTGCAGAGTAGAACAGCGCTCCCTCCCCACTCTTAGTTCTTAATCTTTTCCGTTCCTCACAGGAAACCCAGATCATGCTTTAATAGGCTAAATATCATGTGAAACATTATCAATGGAATTGCTACTAATTATGAAATGCTGCAGTCTATTAATTCTGAATTCTCTGGTTTCTGGGAGATCCTGGTTAAATTCCTTCTTTCCTTGTCATGATGGGATTTTCAAAGCTATCTATGTGTGCAATTCGTGTGGACACCATACCTTACTGTCAGAATTGTGTTATCTGGCACATTAGGACAGCTCATAAACTCATTCAGACGAGACTTGCACCTTTCTCCTGAGAAGATGAAAGCTGTGCTTTCTAGAAATGCTATTTAAGTCTGACCAGGAGGGTGGACTTAGAAATTCTAGACCTTATTCCAGTGCATATTTAATTTCGAAATATCTAGCTGGTAATGAAGGAAGATAGATATGGGAACAAAATTAAAATGAATCTTGTAGCTAGCTGCTTAAAATCATCAGAGCAAGTAAAAACTCAGTGGCTGGTTTCCCAGATGCTATTGCTCATCAAGGCTCCAGGCCAGGGAAGAGGGAGCATTAAAGAATACAGTTAATAAAGTTACATATGATGTATTACAAAACCCCTGTAATAAGCCTTTTCAGGGCTGTTACTTAGCAATTCATTTGAAGTTGGATCCTTCCAAAAGTAACTCAGCTCCACTGAAAGCAGCATCGCTAAACAATGTGTTCAAATACATGCACACAAAAGGGTAGGTCCAGGCTTTACTTTAATATTAATTTACGTGCATTCAGAATTACCTAACTCCAAAGTAAGGTTGTTAGGTTTACTTGTGCTCTAGAAATTGTAGAATGTACATGCATTCAGTCAAACAAGAGTCTGACACTTAGTTTCCAGTTGTACCTGCAGTTTCCTTTAAGTCATGAATTGGCCAAAGTTCAGTAGAAAAGGTTTACAAGCCTCAGGACACCACTCATTTTAATTGATATCCAACATAAAAAAATAAATCACATGAAGCTCTCTTTCCATTTAGTTTTCCTTAGAAACATTTCCTCAGTACTTCAGTGCCATAAATTCTCCTGTGTTTACAGAGAATTAAGGATTTCTGAGTTTTCCTCTGGAATCTCAGGTTTTCATTGCAGAAGTAAATTTGCTTGAGTAGACTAGAAGAAGAGTAGAATCTTAGTCCTGATTAGGCAGGTTAGAAAGAAGATTGTTTTTGAATCCTGGAGGTTCATTGTTACCCAGAGCGCTAGTGAAAATGAGAAAGGTGTTTGTGATGATCTGAATGTACTTAGAATCATTTTTATTTTGGTCAAGTGATAAAGAGGAACATTGATTTCAGGGATGTTGGAGAAAGGTCTAAAAGAGGGCTAGTGGGCTAGTATTTCTTAGGTATTTGGGTTCTTAGCAGGTTGAGATGTAATGGGGTATTGCAAAGGATTTTTCATGTGCTCCATCCTTGACATAGGCCTCAGAAAAACAAATTGCAGTTTACACTTTTGCATTCAGCAGGAACAAGGATTTTAATGTGTGTATTCTATGATACTGATGGCTCTTCATCAGACCAAGGCAGTGTCAGCTAACACCATTATTAGCTCATCACTGCATAATGAGGTCATGCTTGCAAATCACAAAGCTGCCAGTTCCCTCAATACACAGGTCGTGTGTCATGCCAGGTGCAAAATTACTGATACAGTTGCCTCATTCCAAAGGCTGCTCTATGATTCATTCACATGGAGTCACTAAGGAGTTTGTGATCCTGGAACAGCTACCACAAATGTGGAGTTTGGGTAGCACCCTATATGTTTTATTTGCACTCTGAATAATGAAAGAAACAATGGCACTGCTCTGCAATCTTTATTGTGGTTTTGAGTACTACTAAATATACTGTGTCTGCAATTAAACCAAACATTTTCTTTAGCAATGCTAAAAATTCCATAGTTAGCCCACAATATGAAAATAAATGTTGGTTGGATGCCTTTTTTGTTATTATTGCTGCTGTTACAAACTTCATCCAACCATTTTCTTCTTGCCCCTTCAATGAAATTCTTCTAATAGACATTTCTGATCCTTATGTTTTTTCCTAAAAAGATTCAGAGTCATGAGAGTTATACAACTTATTGCAAGAAAAATTAAATTCATAGTCTTGCAGAATTATTTTTTATTCTGTGTTATTTGAAGAATTATCAGGAAATATCTGCAGCAACACTGTTGAAATAACGAGACTGTGAAAGAGATGTTTATATTCAATGGTACTCCCTACTTCCCCAGTACATTAGTGTGAACTTGGAAAGATTTTATTTCTAGGTAAATAATCCTACTATTGAGTGATGACGCTCTCTGCAAAACCCTTTGTTTTATCAGTGACTAACTCTCCAGTAGACCTGTAGCAAGGTTTTATTAAATGATTCTGAGTACAAATAATGAACATAAGGTATTTCATTCATCCTTGAACTGTGCTTTAATAATGAGTGAAGAACTAAAATCTAATAAAGATAGTAAAATCTGAATAAGTTGGTTGTGGAACAATATAAAATTCATATGGAGCACTTTTGTACTAGAGAGTTGCACTTCACAATTTTTTTTTTATGTCCTTAACTGCATCTTGCAATGGCAAATTCATTTTAATAGACACCTGGCAAAATTAGATTATTTGAATGCATAAACTGAATTTGTGCACTTTTATGGGAAGAAGGAACTATTACAATTAAGCCAGTATAGGGTTTACGTGTGCAATTAGCCACTGATTTCACATGCACATTTCTTTTCACAATGTATTTGAGAATCAGCAGATTAGATCCCTTTGTATGAGGTAAATTGAGCATGCAAATATTATTTCTTTTGAAATGCAATAACAAATAGCTCATTTACTTGCATAATGTTAATTGGTTATGTTAACCACATTCATGAATGCACATTTTATCTTTGCAACTTGTTCCTCTAATTCTTTATAGTACTGTAGAAGTGTAGAGTACATAGTCCTAAACAAAGGATCTTATCCTTTGTGTTGTGCCTTATAATAAAACAGTAAATAACATTGGGTCAGGCTGTAAAAATTACTCCGTAATGCTGCAGCTCCAAGTCAGGCATCTAGTACAGAGAAAATAATTTTCAAAAGCACTCAGCACCCAGCAGTTCCCACTGAGAATGGTGAGGGCTGATGAGTAGTAAGCATTTTTGACACTCTATCCTCTTGTTCATATCAATTGAATTTAAGCTATGTTTGCCAAAAAAAAAATCTATGTTGTCTTCTGTCCAAAACCACTTCTTTCAAGAGATCCATTATTCCAAGTGTTACAGCTGTGATCCTGATTCTTTTCTATTTGAAGAAGTAACTAACTAGTGTAACAGATGGGGCAGGAGGAGGTGACAGAACTGTCATATACCTAGCACAGAAAATGGAAGAAAACTGATTATTTCACCAGAAGATGTTCACTGAAGATGTTTCCTGTCCTGTTCCGCTTTTGCATATGTATGCTGGATCTGCTCTTAAATGAAGTTTTAATTGAACAAGTTCTACAGTAATTTTTATTTGTTTTTTCACAGATGTACATAATTTAGTTCAGTGCATGTATATATACTTTTCAAAACCTTGCAACAATTCTGCTGGTTGGTGAAATTAGATATTTATCATATAAATCTTGCATCAGAAAACCTGGAGGATAAAGATTTGTATCCATTAACAGAAAAGTAATGACCGTGAATCTCAGTAATTTCCTACGTTAGTGAGCCAATGTGTTTCAGCTCTGAATAAGAACTGTCTTCTGCAATAAAAGAAATTAGTCTGTTTACAGTCACTGGCTGGTTTCTTCAGTGAGCTGGCAGATATCAGCATTGGAAAAATTTTCTTGGCTAATGAAAGATGAAGAATGCCTTCAGGAAATAGTGATTCCAGCTTTCATGATCCAGTGATGTGAAATTTTGTTATCTGTATTTGAAACTGGCTTAAAATGACCCTTCTCTTTTATTCTGAAAAATGAAGAGAATACTCAGTCACATTCAAATTTGGCAGAAACTGTGCAGGATTGGCATTTGTTGATCTCATTTTCAACTAAGGAACCAAAACTCTGATTTTATCCTGCTCCTTCCATTGATTTCTGAAACTGATCCATAGTAATGTGAGGAGACTTTCTTGCAGCTTTTTTTCCTGTATCTTTGCTAAGATGACAGGAACATGTAATTTCTTGCTTGCTGATTTTAGCTTCTCATCAAATTCATTAAGAAAGCAGTGAAAAAGAGCTAAAGAAAAGGAATAAATACTCTGATTTACTAGAGGTGACAACAGTTCCACTGTATGTGAAATAAGAAATAATGTATGAAGCAAGAGTCTGGGGTAAAAGAAACATAATTCTGTCCTCCCATCATGTAGCTTCATTTCAAAGGCTGAGAAAACTTTCTTTTCAAAACCATTGTTGGGATTTTCTGTTGAACCCTCTTGCACTCTGCTTTTAAGTAATTGCTCAGTTTTATTAATGTTATTCACTACCAACTATTTTTTATTAGAAGATTCGTGTTGAATTTGAGTTAAATCAAGCTCCCAAGAAAGCTTGGGAGGTTACTTTTCCTTCATGAAGGATACTCCTTTCATGAACAGACAATATACTCCTTTCAAAAATGTAAATTCTTTTCAAGAATCTGAAATATGGGTAATTTGTAAAGTATAGTTGCTCACAACTTAGCCATGAACTAGTATTAAAGGAAGGCAAACAATGGGTATTTTATTTTAAATTAGTTCATATTTTAGTGTTTTACTTGTGCATGGTCACTTGTGTGCTATTTCATGAGGTAAAAATCAAACAGAGGAGCAAAATAAGCAGGGTTCAGAATGCTAAATCGTATGTGGCAGGAGCAGCTTGGAGTGTTGGAGTAAGAACATCAATGGCAAAAAAATTGTAACATAACTCCTGAGTATTTAGATAAGATTTGTGATTTCCATTAATTTTGTTCCCGTATGTAAAAAAATCTTCAACTTTGATACGAAATGACAAAAGGAAGAACAGTAGTGAGATAGTGAACAACCTGTAATTTGGAAAATTATATCTTTAGTCTACTTCACATATCAAATGACCTATCATCTCACTTTTGGTACCTTTGAGGAAATAAGACTTAATTTGTTAATTAAACAAAAAAGCAACAAAAAATGTTAAGACTATTATTTACATATGGTGTATTTGATAAAGGAAACTTCACATTTATGCAGTGGAAAAGGAAGTGTTTAGTTTCCTAGCTTTGTATCCTAATGTACCTACAGCTTTAGCAAAAGTTAGAGTTACTTGGATTATGACACTACCGTTGAATTTTTCTTGGGCTAGAAAGAACCTGAAAAACACTATTTACCTTTCCTTATTTATTTTGTTACATGGTGATAAAGAAAAAAAAATTAACATCATCGTTTGAATACAGTATTGCAGTTTCTCTAAGTTATATAGAAATTATTCCAACTGCCCCTCATTTTCCAACTGAGAAATACAAAAGGTTCTCTTTCAATTATTATTAGTAGTAGTGGTATTAGAATTAATAATAATAATATTGTTTAAGAATTGTACAATAAACTCTAACATGTTAATTGTGAATCTTGCTAGTCATGACCTCAGCTGCAGTGTAAACTCTTACTCCAGAGCTGCTGGAATCATTGAGATTGAAAAATTCAGTAAAGTGATAAGATGAGAAGCCCTTTGTATCCTCTAGTGTTTTTTTTTTCTGTGGAAAGGATCATTTTGTGTCTCATGAAGCAAATATTCTGACATGGTTCTGATCCTAAGTGTTCTGTTTGATAGGAAGCTCAAGGTCACGGATCTTGCTGTTTCTTTTCTCCCTCTCTGCTGAAGATGTCCTTCACAGAAATGCAAGGACTTTTAAAGTGATTTCCAGGCTTTCAATCCTCCTCTATCAGCTGCTTAGTGCCTCAAGCTAATCTAACTATGATATATGGTAAATATTTTCTCTTGCAGGAAAAGTGCTTAAAGTTATTTCTATGCATTGATTGAGCACATTAGGCTAATATTTATCCATTTGAAACCTGGAGGTTTAGCAGTACATCACTTAATAGCTATGCACTGATTATAAGAAGTAATTATACATAAGAATATCAAGGAATATTAAGTCCCTTGTGGAGGAACCATCACAGATAGTTTAATGGTGATTAAATCTGGGGAAGCTGGAGTAGTTTGAAACACTGCTTATTAATTTCAGAAGGTGCATGGCTCTCTGAGCATTACATAATAAATAGCCCTAACATTTACGGATTTAATGGCATTTTTGAGCCTCAGGAATGTGGCCTTCAGGTTTCTTGCTGCAGCTGGGTGCATTTGTTTATTTCAGAGGCTTCTCTCTGTGCAAACTTCACATTGTTTCAAAACTGTATCAGTCTGGAATCTGTTCTTAGCAATAATGTCTATCCCTTTTATTTGTGCTTGAAGGAGTTCTTCAGCCACAGGGATCTCTGAGTTCTCCAGACCTGTTCTTAATGTACATTTCCTTACCCTCTTCCTTCTAAACAATCACCACTACCTTTTGTCTTCAGTGTTGCTTCACATTGTTTTCTCTTGCTTTTCAAGCCAAGAACCTAGTACAGGACTAGTTGGAGAACTGTACCAGTCCAATTTCATCTCACAAAAAAAAAACCTCAAAAAACCAACAACAGCAACAAAAACCATCAAACATACCAAACAAACAAACAAAAAAAATACACTAAAGAAAGGAGAAATGCAGACTTCTCTGGGATCTTTGGGAATAGGTTTTTTTCTGGTGGGCATTTATTTAGATGAGCAGTTTTCTCAAATGGATATCCATTTATGATACATTCTATATTTGTTCTGATTCTATTTTTTAAAAAAAACAGAGGGTCAAATTCTGATGTTCTCTGTGAAATGAAAATTTGGGATTTATGAGTTTGCTTTAATCATGGATGGCAGACAGTGCCTTCAAGTTTGGTGTCAAGTATTAAAAGGACCTTTTTAATTTTCAAATTAGCTTTAGCTCCTGCCATAACATCATTTTATGAATGAACATAACAAAAACATACAGTATTTTTTTTTCTGAAATATTGTTACATTTTTGCAGTAGCATGGAGTTAGTGTGACTTCACTGGCACCTCTATATAAAAACTATAAATGCTATTCAGAAAATGAAGGCATAGACTAATCCCGTTGACTTTTGAATCTGTTTACACACTAGTCTTAAAGTCTGACCTATTTTCTTTGCATGAACTACTTGGCCAGGTGACTCCTTGTCTAATTCCATAGAGTTGCATCAGAGCTTGATACATGTACAATAAGTGTGCCCTTTTAATTCCCTTATGAAATGGAGGACGTATGTAATTTGTTATGTGCAGTGATGTCAGACAATAACTTAATTTTTTTGCAATTTTATCTTGTTAGCCTTAGATGCAGATGGAACAATAACTTGCAATTACCATCTTTGGATAGTGTATGATAGAGTGATCCCACAATTGATTTTAAGACTTTTTAGAGTCTAGACAGTCTTCATGTTATTGTTTAAAGCGCAGGTCATCTTTTCAAAATTATTCTGAAAATTCTGTTATGATTCTGTGCCTGTAACTATAAAATACAGTGTGTGCATATAAAATTTGGCTCTCAATGTTATCAGGCTTTTTTCACTTTTTTACTGAGTCTTTTGTGCTGAAAAATGAATTGTTGTCAGCTGTCTTACACCTGTGCCTCTCCTAAAATTGATAAAGCATGTGCCACTGACTTGTGCCACCATCACTGTCTTAGGGGCAGGGATGCTAAGCCCAGAGTGTGAGGTGTGATTTGCTGTCACTGGTGCAGCTCATATGAAAAGAAAATACTGTGGGAAGTCTGGAAAGTTCTGTAATTTATAGCACACCATAATTTAAAATGTAAATCTAAATTGATTATTTACATACATTAACCTCGATACTTTTCATTAATGCCACAAATTATTGTCTAAAATAATTCAGCTGTTCCTTCCAGGTATCTTATCAAACATTTTATCAAACTTTCCCTCAGTTTTGTCTGACCTTCTGTCTTGAATACCTTCACATTCTCATTTCCCTGTTGTAAAACACGGAATATAACAAGATCTACATCTCCTTGGATAAGGAGGATGCAAAATAGCCTTGCTCAGTATGTGATACTTCTCACCTGTTGCTTCTTCTTGATTTACTAATAAAGTTTGTGAAGACAAGGGAAATGAATGAGCAGATATCTGTTTTATCTCTTGGATTAAAAATGCAACAGAAGATGTTGACTGAATATAAGTGAATCTGGAATCATATCCTGTGATACACTTGCAGTATACTTTATTATTTTCCTTGAAGTAATTGTTAGGTTTAGAAATAATCTATAAAGCCTGAAAACTCCGTGCCTACATCACAGAACACAGGGCCATTAGAGTGGTGTGGACATAAAGTCGGCCTGCCCTGAATGCCAGGCTCTCCAAGAGTCACCATCAGGAAAAGATCAAGAAATATATAGCTATTTGCATTTCATAAAAAACAAATAAAGCCTTCATTAACTCCAAACTCCTTTGGACAAGTTTCCTAACCTGGCATGGTCCACTTTGTCCCTATTTTCCTCTAATAAGTCCCAAGCTCCATGTATTGTAAGAAGAAGGGATGCAGGTTGTCCTGGATGCAGGTTGTCCTGATTCTCAGAGATTCATCTACAGTTAATGACTTCCACCTATGGGCTGTCTAAATTACAGGTAGATTAAGGATTTACAAAACAAGGCAACCAATGTCCTAAAATCAAAACTGCCTAAACAACATTTATAACTCAATAAAATAGAAATTAATAAAATTAATAATTAAAAATCTGTGGATAGAATGATTAAATGAACAATTTTATGTATTAAAGAATGCTTTTTCAGAGAATGATTTATATGTTTATAATATATATGCCTATTTAGAATCAAAACTGGTCAGTGTTTAAATTATAAATATCATATAAAATCTTATAACACTGAAATCTCCTGAGCACAAGAATGTAATGCATTGCTAGATATGAAAATATAACCAAGCATTTATGTTGATTGAACAGTTGCAGAAGAAATACTGGAAATATGTTCCTGCAAATTTGTGTTTGAGAGAAGAGTGGAGGATCTGTCATTTTTCTCTAGAAATATAATCTGTGGTTTTGTGTTTGGCTGAAGTAATTTGCTAATGAAAAGCTCTGTGAAAGGTTTTGATTAGAATTACTTGGCAAGTTTAGATAGAAGTCCACTTCAGCTCTTTCACGTGGTAATTCCACTGAACTATCAACTAAAAATATCTTCCTTTTTCTACCTGTAGTCATAACAGCTTCAAATGTACCTTTTCCAGGTGATAGCTAATGTATCACCATTCCTCAGCAACATAACTTCTGCCTTACTTGCCTGTTAATAGTGACTCTGTAGTATCAAATTTCCTAAATCATCATGCATTATAGTAAGCTGACCTGCGTATTTCTGATTTAGAATAAAATATCTGCATCTTTTACAAATGTATGGATCTTTTACAAATGTGTGGATCTGGCTTTTGTCAGTACAGCTTTGATGCAGATATGAAATTTCATAATAATTGGCTTATTTAGCAGTAGAGGTGTGGTTCAGGTTAATTCTGGTACCTTCAGAAGCAGAATTATTACAATTTATTTCAATCTGTTGGTAAGATGGAGTTTGCTTTTTTCATTGCCTTGACTAATAGTCATGCTTAATTACTTGATTTTACCTTTTCCCCCCCCCCAAATCTTCATGTTTACCATTATTTAACAAATGTTATTTTGAGGTATTTCTTCAGAGTTTCCCAATATTGTGAAAAGTACTGACCACAGTCAGAGGAAAAGAACTTCTTTCTGTCTTTATTTTACTCTGGCATAAGTTCATTGCTTTTTCTGCCTTGGTCTTTGAAAAAATAGTAACCTTATTATTCTGAACAACACTTATTGTTCACTTCAATCTGCAAATCCTAAGCCAAAGCTGTAGGAGAAATCAATGTTTTTGCTGGTCAGCCTGAAGATATGTAAAACACTTTTCAGCAGGAAAAACATGTAAATGTATCTGAAAACAGTTTTAATTACACTTGTCATGTTACTGCAAGAAAGCTGTCACCAGCCAGAGGCTTGAAAACACTCTCATCTGACACTGACACGTAGTGCTCCTACTGTAAGAGACTGTAAACAGATTTCCAAACTGTGTAATACTGATTTGGCAGTCAAGACGAAAATTTAATATTTAAACTATATGATAAATATTTAAAGAGTAGAATGTTTTATTTTTCTGGGATTCATCAACCACTATTAAATCAGGATAGACATTTCTTAAAGTAGCTTATCTCTTGCAATTGTGGAGCTGGTGCCACAAATTATATTACTTTTCAGGTAGATGAATGCCATCAGAGGGTTACTCAGAAATCCCTGCAATAATTACTTTTATTTTGAAATACCTTTCTCAATTTATTCATGCTATGAGTGATGATTTTGATTTTGCAGCTTTCATTTTCTAGAAATTAGGGCCTGTTTTTCTTCTAATGAGTGAAGCCAATACTTGCAAATGTTATAGAACATACAGAAACACATAAACATTTGTCATGCTGAAGTTTAATCACCCCTCTGCAGTATTATGGATTCATTAGTCATAACTCTACAGACAGTGATTCAGTGAAAACTAAACAGGGAGCTAAGACCACTGATCTGTATGAAAATACATGGCCACTTACACTATTTTGGTTTTTCTCTCAGTCTGAACTGAAGCTGTGGTGTCTTCTATGAACTCCTTACATTGCATTCTGTCTTGATTATAATCTGAAATTACTGTACAGCTGCAGCAAATGGAATAAGAAAAGAAAATGCCCTGCTTTTTGAGAGGCTGTTTCTGTATCCATCACAATTGTGAAAATAGTCTTTCTTCCCATCCCAGGTCCCCAGATGTGCTCTCTCCCCTTCCCTTTTGAGGCACGAGCAGAAAAGGCAACCACTGTTCTTGAAAAGTAGGCATCAGAAGCATTATAAGCTACTGTTCCAAAGCTAAAAAACTATGTAGAAAAAAGAGGAATTCATAATGGGATGCCTTTAAAACTATGTTTCAGGCAGTGAGGCCTAGGCTTTTGTTTCCTCATTACTATTGGCAGTGGAAACACCTTAATTCCATTTTTTTTTCTCTTACAAATCCTGTGACCCTTTTGAGACATCTAATATGGACAGTACTTGAAGATATAAAGATCCTTTCATGCATTCCCACTTATATATTCTTATTTCATTGAGTGTCTTCCAGTTAATCTAGTTCTGCCTACACTTGGAAAGTAGTAGGTTTTCCTTCCCCTGCTGTATAAAGGCAATTTTTCTCTGAATTTTGGGGCTTTGGTGTCCCTTTATGACAGAAATAGGAATATTTATTAGGTACTGCATCTGGAGCAATTCTAAGAAAATTCAGCCTTCAAATGAAGGGCAACAAATGCAAAAAATAAAAAGCCTAAAATTGCCTTTATACAAAAGTTTACCTTGATGAGTGGTTTTGAAGACAGAACAACCAAGCCAGTCAGATGTCTCAGATGCTGTGTTACTGTAAGTTTAGGGAACAGTAAATGATTTTCATTTTCAGAGCAGTCTGATATCTAGTGAAGATCTTTAAGTTCTGTGTTTGCTTCTAACTCACTTGTGAACCATCTGAATGAAGATTCTATATATGCCAGGTATGACCACCTTCTCAGGAAAAGGATGTTTTTCACTATTAGTTGTAAAAGACTGGTGTTTTGGGGGGCTATGAAGTCTATTTCTCTACAGCTGCAGTTTAGATTGCTAAGAAAAGTGGTTTTGTGACAAAAAAGAAAACAGCTTTACATAATGTTTTTCAAGCTTTCATTTAATTCAATCAGTAGCTTAGAGAAATTAAATGCTGAGGGGGAAAACAAAATAGTAAAATTTTAATGTCTGATTTCCTTGTAGGTTTGCAGTGATAGTGGTTTCCAGAACACTGTGGCTGTGAATTATTTGAAATTATGAAATATTATTGCTATACTGCAAAATATTAAAAGGAAACCCTGAAATAAGACCTTGCAAAGAAATTAAATAAAATTATTTGCAATGAACAAGTAGTAGCTTTGGATTCATACTGTGGTAGTCTTCCAAATCTGTTGTATATCCAGAGACGGTTGTTCTCTGCTTTCTTCTTGCTGTTTTTCTACTTCCTGGGTCATTGGAACTTGGAAGTCAGCTTGGTCAGCTATTTCTTTCTTTGCACAATCACACATTGGCTTGAGTGTATTGCATTAAGTTTTGCACATTTATGAAACTGGTTCCCAAATTTACTGTTTTTCTAGCAGTTTTTGTGTGGAATTTATTTAGTAATGTAATTTTCCACAAATAATGTCAAAGTTTCATGTATCAAATTTTTGAACATTCTACAATGGTGAGTAGGAGCTGTACCATTAAGTTATGTGGGAATGGAGTTGGAGAAAAATTCATGAAAAAAATACTTTCTATAAGCAGAAGGAACTATTTTCCAGTGCAGGCTTAAGCAGCATAAAACATATTTGTTGTGTTTTCAGCATAGGAAATTTGCTGAATAACTGAGATTTGTCTTCCATTTTCCTGCAGGTGAATTTCTAATACCTGGTTGACCTGCAGTTGACTTCTAATACTGATCCTAAGGGTATCTTTGCAGAGTTGATTCTTGAAAATGAACTGCAGGTCTTTCAGCTTTGGGCTTGATCCTGTTTGCAGTGTATTGCTGGAATGTTAAGGTTCATCCAAGCAGCCTGCAAAGCCTTAAATTAAACAGACAAAAGCTTCAAATAGTAAAACCACTAGAAAGAATGTCTACAGGTGATGTCATCCGCTACTGCAATGTAAATTTCCATCCAATTTTTCCACCTATAAGCTGTGTCATTGAGTCTATAGGTATTATCTTGACTTTGTTTCATTGTTAGCCAGTACCCAAATATGTATGCGTGATGACAACCGATAAAAATTAATAAAACAAGGTATATAAATTTTTTTTTAGTAGCACACAAAGGAATAAGAAAAAAATATACAAATATATTCCAAATCTTTGGATGAAAAAGAGGAGGAATCATAGGTGAGTAAAAAAATGTGTGACATACAAAGCCATGTCTGTGGGGGAAGACTCAAGCTGTTCATATTCAGAACCAATATTTGTCATTTTACTTGTTAAATCATTAACAGAGTGTTACGATGTTTTCAGAAAGTGCTATGTGACAGAGTAGGAATATAAATTTTGTAATGTACATGGCCAGAATGTGGCATAATGCTTGCATCTGCATGTGGTGACAGTAGGTTGAGATACTGTTAAAAATGGTGATATGCCTATTTAGAACATTCAGCAAGTGGGGTATTTTTCAACAAGAAAATACAACAAATTTCAAAAATAAGTCGCCCGTGTTTAGTGATCTGAATTACAAAGAAAAGCATTAATTGTGAATTGCTAAGGTCTGAGTGTTGTTTGTATTTGGAGCCTAACATTCCTATCATTTAAGCCAGCTGAAAATTTACTGTCTGTCTGGCAAATTGCAAAGCCTAAGTATTAAGAATCAGATATTTAAGTTAGTTTTAGTTTTTTATGTTTTCAGATTATGCATTGATTAAATTTGTAGTTGAGGAAGCCAAAGGCATCTAATAAATCACGGCAAAGAACTCAAATGTTTCTCTGCTTCAATATCTAAATTAGTGAATATTCATTTTTAAATCGATTTCCATATGCTAATTTCTGAATTCTGAATTGATTTTCATTACATTACTGTGAACTATGAGTTGTTTAAGGGCTCTTGATTTTTGGTCCATTTTTCCTCCCCTGCATCTTATTTCAGCATGAGTTATAGCTGTAACAGAGGTTTCTCTGAACTCCTAGTGAATGAGAATTTTTTTTTTCTGAATACCAGAAATCTCTTACTGACCTGTAGTCAGCTCCTTCTCTCTAATGGCTTTCCATTATTTTCTGTAGTCCTACATTTCATTACTGTTTATGGAATTCTTTGATAAATAAGCAAGCACAAAGTAATTTTGGTTTTGATCATTTCCTCAAAGAGAGTAGTAGTACATATGGATAAATATACAATTTCCTAATCAATAGAGGAAAAAGAAATTGTTCCTGCAGGTTTGGTGCACAGCTTTTCATATGTGTTGTACGTACAGTGAGTGTTCACAGCAGAGCACCACAGTATGTGTACCAATCCTTTTGTCTTTGCAGCAAATAACATGTCAGATACGGCTCTTTACTCCTACTATCTTCTCAGCAGTGAGGTCATCGCTTTTTCCATCGTCTTTTTACTTGTGTAAATTGTGCAGTGATTTTGCAGTACATTTACCCTGACTCCGTGCACATAAACCTGCATGGCACTGGAATTTAACTGCTCTGAACTCCACTAAAATCAGTTGAAATATTCTGACTAACTTCCATGGAGTATAGAAGATTAATCGTAATATTCATTGCACTTTATAAGGGAAAAGAAAAAGAGGGAAAAAAAAGCACTTAATAAGTCAAATGTTACATTTTTGCTATTAAATCTTCTTTATTTATTTCCAGTTTTATTTTTGAGTTTCTAAGAGCATCAAGATTTTTCCCCTACTGCTTTTGATATTTCTTTGTTTTCCAAAGCTGCTAAGATTTCCTATCTATGGATACGATATGGTGATTAAAAATAAATACAATTTTGTTTTTGTTTTTTGTTTATTTTCCAGTAGGAAAGTATTGTCTTTTAAATATGCCTAGTAATACTTGTCCCTTCTAGTTCTGCAAGTCACAGTATTTCAATTTATTGTAAACCTAAACATGTTTATTAGGCTATGATGTCTTTCTGTTTCTCCAAGATGCAGTTGACTCAAAGGGACAAACTCCCCTCTTTTGCATCCAAATCCAATGACATCCAAGATTTTGAAATTGTGTTTGCCTTTGTAACATGGGTGCATTCTCAAGCATGGTCACAGTTTTAATCAAAGATAATTACCTTATCTTTGATCAGAGAGGGGCATCTCTTTCTTTGGCAGGTGTTGGAACAGCTAGTTATTGACTAAGTGCTACAGCCATGCAATTTATCCAGCACTTTGAGTTTCGTGGTCAGTTCATAGAGATCTATCCCTATTGTAACACATGCTGGCATCTTCTATAACTTCAAAATGGAAACAACAAATCTGTTGTTTCTCTTGTTTCCTGGCCTTCTCTAAGATATCACAAGTTTTAGTAATTAGAATTAAACAGAAAATAGAGGACTGTGTTCCACTTCCCTTGGACAGCAGTGCTGTTGTTTCCTTGGAAGATGGAGTCAACAGATGCAAAATGATTTGCATTATGTACCTAGCACATCAACATGGGATTATTTGTAAGTCCCTGTGATCTCATTCCTTCATCTTTAAGGCCCCAAAGCTGGTGTGTTAAAAGACAAAAGGGAAGAGAATGAAAAGGAGACAAAATGTGGGAGAAGAAATTTAGGAAGGAATGTGATACCTACAAGTATAGACAGCTTGGGTGAAAAGTGTAAAACCAATTTAAATAATTCATCCTATGCTTAATTCTGTTCCTCTTGTAAGTTACCAAATGTTTTACCATTAAATTCAGTAATGACATCCTACTTGTGCCTATAACTATTCCTTGGTGATGCAGTTAATGTGACTATGACATTTCCTTGCATAGGCCCACCTACGAAAAGTTTTGTTCTGCATCCAGTCTCAATTTAAGTCTGTCTTTAACAGCATAAAAATCAAACCAAAGCTACTACATAAACCTTTCAATTTGCATTCATCTTATATTAAATCAGCTAGACTTTTCTTTGTTTGTTTTAGAGTAACATTTAAAAATGGAATTGTGTATATGCAGATTTAATTTGAAAACATAATGAATGTTGATTGTTATATTGAGATATAAGTAAATCCCTATAATAATACTAAAACTTACTCATAGAATACTCAACATATTCTATGAATGATGATGAATTAATTAATAAAAATATTTGGTCTATATAGCTTTTCAGGAATAGTTGTGTAATGCTTTTGTTATTCCCGTTTCTGCTGATTTCACTATAGTCACTCCCTCTTGTATAAGAATATCTCCTGTGGTCTCTTTCAGCAACTAGCAATACCATCATTATCAAGAAAGCATGTATTATTTTATTATATTCCAGGGTTCTGATGAGTAATGTTGTCAAAGATAATGCCCAGCAGTTGAAATTTAATTTGTTTTCTTGAACCTATGTTCTTTTTATGCATCTGCTACATGAGACGAAAGGGAAAGAGCAGAGGAGGTCTGAGATCAAATTCATGCTGTGTGCTTACTTCCTACAGAGAGATTTTGAACAGCTTGGTATCATATGACTGTATGCTCATTATCAGGAGACAAATTAAGCATGTTTAAAACACGACTTTTAAGAAGCAAATAGAACAGGAAATATATGGGAATTCACTAGAAATGGCAAACAAAATCTGGAGAGGCAGAATGTAGAAGCCAGTGAAGCAATTTAGCTCTGAGATGTCTCTGTAATGGGCTTCTGTCATACAAAAACATCTATGCCAAATCTGTGTCAGAGCCAGTGAATGTCTCAATATATCACAATTTGAAATACCCCTCATGCTATTATGATATTAAAAATGTATATTTCCAGGATTTTTTTCAAGTTCCACTTTTTCTCTTCCTCTTCCCCATAAATAGGACAACTCATCATCCCAAGGTATGGGTGGTAAGAGGAAAGGTTTTGAGAGAAATATTAGTGTGTCATAGAAAAGAAAATATTCATGGAAATCAGGCAAAAAGAGGAACAAAAATAGAGTTATTTCAGCAAGTAATTAAACCACCAGCTACACACTTGATACTTGTTAATTGGTAGTGCTGACATATGCTATTCCTTTGCGTGTATTCACCCACTCGTTCTGTCCTTGAATTCTCTCGTTTGTGCTCAGTTTTGGTCTTGTTTTCAAATACAGCTTCATTTTGATATGCCATTTCATGAACCATCTGAAAAGCTCATAGATATCGTTGAACCCTCACCGGAATAATGTGGAAAAGTAACACTGTAGGTAAATGTTTGGAATTTATTATTAGTGATACACGTATCACTCATTCTGATAATTGTACTCGGAAACAAGCTATTTTATTTCTTACCTCTTGCCTTGTATTTGTCTTCCACCTACATATTGCTGAAGGGATGCCAAGAACAGAGGAGACAACCAACACCAGAGCACTTATTATCATGAACATTCAGGGAGATGTGGAATTGTGTAACAGGGCTCCTGATTAGAAGGACCCTGTGCCTGCATTCACTGACTGGACAAGGAGCACCAGAAAACTGCCCTCACCTAAACTTTTCCTTGTGAACATTTTTCTTACTCGTATTTCACAGTAAGTCCCAGGTCAGCTAATCCACTTAAGTTATTTAATGCTATCTGGTCCCCTTGGCATCAATTCAGTAAACTTTAAAAGCTGCTTAGCTAGTTTGAAAACAAAGATCTAGGTGTTTAATCAGACCTCTTGAGTTTACTAAATGACATTGGAAATCTCTCCACAAGAGGCTTTTGAGAGAAAGCCATCAATTCTCCAGCTTGTAGGAGCAAAGCATCATGAAAACAGCCCTTCTCACAAGAAAAACATTTCAGAATATTTTCAGATCTCACTAAGGCTTCAGTTCCAAAATGGAAAAAGGACGGATCATAACATTTACTAAAAGCCTTTTGTAAAAGGAGATGATACAAGAGAAGGCTCTTATAAGTTCCACCTACCCCACCTATCTTCCTGTTACAGGTTTTTCTACATTTTTTTTTTTTTTCTTAGTGACCTGACATTTATAAAACCTAAGAGTAATTCAGGGCAAAAGGTGTATGTTTTGGGGTGGTTTTTTTGAGATTTTTTACATGTAAAACACAAAACTCATAAAACAGACTATTTTGTGAAATTACTACATGTGTTTTTCAGTGCATTATGTAATAATTAAAAAGATAAATAAAAAGTAAATAAGAATTTAATAATAATTTTTAAAAGTAATTTCCTTCCTCCATCTTAGGCTTTTTTTCTTTTCTAATCTTCATTTATGAAAATATTCTTCCCCAGCCATATAGTGGATACCTACAAAGGATAGTCCTGGCTTTAGAACCATGTGCCTTTATTCTCCAATATAACTAAGGACAGCAAGTTCTCCAGCGAGTGACCCTGAGCACCAAAATTAGCCCTGTGCTTTGAACTGGACTCTGGAGAAATGAATCTTTCACTATCAACCACAGAGAAAAACTCAAAATACTCATCTTCCATATGTAAAGTTATTAACATATTAAACCAAAGCATGTTTGATGACACCCTCCTTCACATTCAATTAAATAAGTGAGATGAGTAAATCGGAAGCTTGTGATAGTGAGGACAGCTCAGGGTATTGGATGATAGACCCAGCTGGAGAACTCACCATGTTTCCATCCACCCAGCTGCAAGGGACACTTTCAGTTACAGAAGTGATTAAAGGGTCCCTCTTACCAGAGTCTTGTACATTACCAACAAGTCAGCAAGCAACTAATTTTATGGCATAGTGACAAATAGATATTTTTTTGATTGCAGTAACAACTCGACTTGGAACTGAACTCCATTTCTACTTGTCATCCCTCTTTATATCTCCACTTAGTGTAGAGAAGATTTTCCTTTAGAACTGGATTGATTTCTGTTCGGCTACCTGCCAGATAGTAATGCTTGAGATTTGGCATCTTCATTCTTCAGCTGTTCCATAAAGTACAGTGCTTATAATTTAGTAACCCTAAATTTCCTGTTAACATTTTTATAAATGGTAGCATAAATGTTCTGGTGGTATTTTGGAGGATGTTCCCAGGGTTTTTAGACATATGTTGCCAAGAGAACTGTCAGTGGTCAGTGTAGACTTTCTTCTGATCAGCCTTTGAGACAGAAGAAATTATGTGTTCTCTATGGTCTGTTGAGCAATTACAGATGCTTTCAAATGGGAATTCGTCTCTTTTCCAGTTTATATTTCTCTTAACAACAGCAATTGCTTTGGAAAGGATTGTCTCACACAATATCACAAACTTAATTCTACATTGTGTAACTCAATGAGAAATCTCTCTATATCTATACCTTTTTAAATTTTACCAAATATACCTAGAAAATAAGAGTAATTATCCTTCTTTTGTGATGTCAGGAGTAAAAGTAATCCTTCTATTCACCAAAGCTGTAAAAAGTGATGCAGAAAAATTATTTGCAATAAAAACACTTGACATTCTACTTTCCCTTTGTTTTTCAAGGTAGAGATATTTTTCTTCATTTGCTACTTTTTGGATCTTTCTGCAGGAATATATTCCTCTGATTGTCAAAAAATATAATTCAGTTTCCAATCTAAGTTTATTCATAGCCAGCTTGTAAAATATTTGTTGATTTAATTTTTTTTCCTGCCAGGCATTTACCTCTATCATGTCCTATCACGTCCTGCACAAATTGCCAAACTTTCTATCTATTTGCCTGGACTCTGTGTTGATAATCACAGAATCACAGAATATTTTAGGCTGGAAAACATATCTAAGATCACTGAGTCCAGCTGTTAACCCAACATTGCCAAGGCCACCACTAAACCATGTCCCTAAATGCCACGTCTACACTACTTTTAAGTACCTCCAGGCATGGTGACTTAACCACTAACCTGGGCAGCCTGTTCCGATGCCTGACAACAGTTTTGGTGAAGAAATTTTTTTTAATATCCAATCTAGACATCCACTGGCACAAGATGAGGTCATTTCCTCTTGTCATTGCTTGTTTCCTGGCAGAAGACGCCAACCCCCACCTCACAACAACCTCCTTTCAGATCATTGCAAAGAGTGATAGAGAAGCACTTGGGTCATTTCTCCATGAGCCCACTCAAATTACTCGTCTTACTCGGTGGAGTCCTAGTGTACATCTTGTTATAGATATTCCTTTCCAGTTCACATGTAGGACAATTTTCAGGATAGTGTTTTTCTTAGGAATATAAGACTTGTAGTTCTATTAAACCATTTTAGTGAGACAATGAAAGAAGCAGTCATGAGAGATACAAAAAAATAACAGAATGGGATACATGGTAACTTTAATTCAATAGGAAGGGAGAAAGAAGAGCAAAGCACACAGCATGAGATCATATAACCAAGTGATGAGAAGGTGAGGAAGATTCATGCTTGCTGCTTGCTGCTCTGCACCATTGCCTGTAAATGTCGCTCACCAGCACAGCGCAGTAAATTAGATGACACCCTTTTCTGGTTTTATGCCAACTAGAATTATTCAATTATAAATTTTATAACACTAAATATTATCCTACTTGCAAATATTATAACTGCTTCTTCTTCTTGTCTTTTATGGCATATTTGTTGTTCCAGTGTGAAGGTTGATGTTGAAATAACTTTTCTGTTTCCTTGGTGACTGCAGCTGCTGTCTGACCACCAAATGCAGACTTGCAAGCAGGATGAGCAACTTATGTGTAATACTTGAACTTCATTGTTAACAACAGTGGCCTGCTGCTAAAGAGGAGGCCAAGATTCTGATAAATCTGGATTATAGGGACAAACTTTTTTAATTAACTGTGAGTTGGTTTGGAAACTTGTTAAGGACACACATTAGCAATTTGCATTCAAAAGGTATCAAATAGAACAACCTGTTTGATAAGAATATCAATAATGAGAATGTCTGTTCTTTGGGTGTTTTCAAGGAAAGAATTACAAATCAAATCTTATTAGTGCTCTTCATCTTGTTTGCATCTGTTTTATTAGCCACTACATAAAGTAATAGGCATTGTGATAACAGGGTAATACATTATTGTTCCATAACTCAATTAAGCTGCAATGATTACATGGAAATGAATCCATAAAGGATTCAGATTACATCATCTCAATGTTGTTTACATTTGATTTTTAATCTCTTGTGTTCATTGTATGCCATTAACATCCTTGACATAGTAAGATGCCTTGTTATAGTTTGTTTCTAGTTGTATTGGCAAAGCAATGGATTTTTTTAATGTCACCTGCTCCTACTGCTATTTGCTCACTACTGGAGGAGTGCAAATGAGTCATGTAAACAAAAATAATATAAAATTACTTTTATGTTACTAGACCTACCCAGTGTCAAAAAGAAAATGAAAAAACTTCCATGTAATTCTAGGTCAGAAATATTGATGTTTAGAAGCAGAATCTAACCCTGCAGTTTCCAAAACTGGAAAACATTCTGTAAAGTCATGAGTTTGTATTAAGGTTATGAAACAACAT
Organism: Parus major; assembly: GCF_001522545.3. Classification (NCBI taxonomy): domain Eukaryota; kingdom Metazoa; phylum Chordata; class Aves; order Passeriformes; family Paridae; genus Parus; species Parus major. The sequence continues at coordinate 36,984,350 of NC_031770.1, read as the reverse complement.
TTAAATGTGATAAATGTGATCACAGTTAAATGTGATTTAAATTCAATGCTAGGAAAGAGCTCATTATTTAAGGAAATGTGTAACAACCTAAACCAAGAAGGTATGAGTAGTATAAATTGTGTTATTTGGTTTAGTGATACCACCTTTACTGCACTAGTGATCCACTTTAATAGTATCTAGAGTTTCAGGGGAAAATGTTATCTTTTTATAGTGTGATATGAAAATTTTAATGTCTAATATATTCTGTGAGAGACTGTAGTATGTTTTACTACTTTGATCTTTTCAGTGTTCACTATTTTGATTGGCTGGACATTTTGCTTCTTCCCCACAGGTTTCTGAGACTGTAAACAGGGGAAAAATTAGAGTAGCCAGTCAGTCAAATTATGGAATATTGAAAAGGTCAAAGCCATACAGGACTGTACTTAACTTATAGAATATATGAAGCATTAAAATTCTGATAGCTTGCTCTTGTGTCATGGGCTGCAACAAGAGAGAATAATGCAGTTGGCTGAATCTCTATCTATGATAGTAATTATAATGAAAATGGAAAATGGTGCAACCATTGCCTACTGTCATTCTGACAGACTTTTAAATTTTAGTATAAAGGCTTTTTTAATGGTGTTCTGCATGTAGAGCTAGAAATGTATGTATTTATAAGTTTATTGAAACTGAGATCTCATACAAGTTCAAACTGTAACTTCATTTATAATCAAAGAGAGACTGATTGTAAGAACAAAGGGACAGGACAAAAGCAGAAATGTGCTGTCTCTCATTTATAATGCTTTGCATAATGTAATGAATACAGAGATGTGATCATCATTATAGAAATGAAAAGCAGTCAAAATGTCTGATCTGGTAATTTGGCATAGTAAGTTTAGGAAAAACTGGTGTTCCAGGGGAAGAGAAAAATTTGTCCAAAACCTGCCAATATTGGCTTCTTCAATGCAGATATTATTTTCCAAAGTGTTGGCAGGGGAAATAAGGGGTAGAAAGTCTTTATTTAAGAATTAAATTTAAAATTCTAATTCCTTTGTTCTTTTCTTAGCAGAAAGAACGAAACCATTTTCTTATTTGAAAACTAGCTAGTCGTTTTTAAAACCCACCTACACTACTCTTTTTTTTCTTCTAGTTTCTTTGTAAGTGTGAATTGTATGACTCGCTAATGTCTCTGTGTGGGCCTGAGCTGCAATGGAAACATCAGGATACAGAGTTAAACTCTGCCAAGTGTGTTTAGTAATTCACAACTACTTCCTAAACTTTTAGAAATTTGCAAAGTCAATTGCCATTGTAGCCAGCAAGGAAGATATTAATTGACTTCCCACTTACTATCCCAGACTTGGATTTTACTTCCACATTCTTCCTTAAGATAGGTCAAGACTGGCAGGAAAAGTAAGGAGGCATGGGAAGTGTAAGAGATGAGGGAAAGTAGAAGAGTTAAAGAGACTTCCAGCCATATCAGGTGGTCTTTTCTACCAGTTCATTGCCTCGTAATGACACTATTTGCAAAGTACCCAAAGTTGATGTATCACAACCTTTATAGTGATTTATTTTAGTGCAAATGCTTCTGGGCTAAGAAGAATAATGATATATCTGAATATATTTTTAATCTGTAGTATTTCTTGGTGAAGTATTTAATGATTGAAAAGAAGCAACTGCCATGTCCTGGCTGACATCTTGTTAATTGGGGTACAGATTTTCCACAGTATTTGCGTCTCTACCATTTGTGTCAAATGGTAATGTTTATGTTGGGTGGATAAAACTGTGAGTTATGCAAATGTTAGGAACAAAATCTTCTGTTCATTAAGAGTCTATATACCCAGTAGGGCCATGGGTAGGAGAAGACTATCTCTTAGGCATTGGATTTCGGATATCCTTTTGTACAGCCTGATTTTTTGTTGGAAATATATAGTAGCATATATATTGCTACTATTGAACATTCCAAACTGGTAAACTAAGATGATGTTAAACTAAGGTAACCAAATTATATTTATGTATTTATTTGAAACAAAAACTAATATAATTATTAACAAGATACACAGCTGAAGTATATCTTCAGCTAGGAACTAGTAATATATAGGAAGGTGTGCCTAGTGTCTGCCCAGCTAAATTGATACCTGTTATCTCTTAAATGCATAAATAAATAGGAATATTAACGTTTGTAGCGATGAACATATCTTCCTATTCCCTCTTGAGATAAACATTGGTACTGTGAGAATAAAAATTTGGTACGACAGCAGAGTTTTCTCCCAATAAGGGGGTTTGTGAGAACCTAATGCCTCCTAGTGACTGTTCAAACATGCCCTTGTGTGTTTTCATTTTGGTAATCCTCTTTTAGCATTGCATTTCTAAGGGAATTTAATAACAGCAACCCATTCATGTCTGTTAGAATTGCCTTCCTAATAGAATTTTAATAACAGCAACCCATCCATGTCTGTTGGCTGCCTTCTTTCTCTCTCAGAGAATTAACAGGTTGTCAATTGTTGCAGCTGCACTGTTGATGCACCTCTAACAGACTGGTGTGCCTTGTCAGGCGTCTGAGGGGTAAAACTGTGAAAAGATGAGGAGTATGAAAACTCTAAAGAATTCACAGCCTTACATGCAGAGTTGGAAACTATAGTCTGGAAGAACTTCTAGAGGTCTCTGTCCACCCACCTTCCCAAAGGCAAGTCAGTCATGTTATGCCATGCCTCAAAGGTTTGTTCTCAAAAAAATTCCAGTGACACAAGTTTCACCTTTTCTCCAGTGTTCACCTGTCCTTTACAGGCTTCCTGGACCAGATGAACTGAATCTCTTCAGCTATGATTCATTTGCATTGTCCTCTACTGGCCGTGCTCATGGAGAACAGAATTTCTCACTGCCCTGCAGTTCCTTTCGCCATATTTGCAAGCTCTTATCTTCCTTTTCTTCAATATTGTTTTTTTAGACTAAAATAAAAACAAATAAAAAAGCTGATGAACAAATAAACATTTGTTGCTTTCCCAGTCAGCTGTCCTGGACTGCATTATGCAAAACATAATATTCAGTCCATCTGAGTCAGTATTATTTGGGCTAAGTAGACTGGAAGAATTACTTTGCATTCTCTGTGCATGACATTTCTCTTTGCACTAACTTATTCCATAATATTTTTTTCTGGCTACAGCATGATATCAGATATTGTAGAATTGGTCTTCACAAATACAGAACATCTACTCCATGACTAAAATTATGAGGCACTGTGGATATTCAAATACTCTGAATATTGGTTATTTAAATTTCCAAATGAAGTTAAAAAATTCAGGCCAGAGAAAATCTCAAGTAATTCTGCAGACTTCTAATGCAGATAGAGGATTAGGCAGCATGAAAGCAAATGAAATTCAACATGCCAAATGTGAGGTTGTACATACTGCAAGTAGGCTGAAGATTGTAAAATTTTCCATGTTGGCCAGAACACTTTTATTCAGATCTGAAAAAAATGGTCTGGCTGTCTCCCACTATCTTGTAATCCTTGGCCTTCCCTAGCACTGACAGAGAGGGGTGAAATATCAAGTACTTTGTGGGCAGCAGTTTGACAAACATTAAGGCGCTGAACTAGGGTGTGTTTATGTTTAATGTTACTCTTAATGGGCAACAAATAAAGACATTTTAAATGTAGATATAGCTGTGTTAGGGAAAAAAACGTAGATAAATCTGCTTGCTATTTAGTTGTTCTTCCAGCTTGATTGGATTCCTCCTCTTTTATTCTTTTAAATCATCAAATGCGTGTGGGTTTTTTAACTCCAGTTTTAAATTTAGAAATATTCTCAGTAGTCTTTTAGAAATCACAGACAGGAACACAATTTAACACCTTTCCTTCACAATAATATAGAGATATGAAAAATGCCAGGTTACTGTACTTAAGTATTATTCTCAACTGAAAGTATAAATTTTACAGCAGACAGATGAGTGAATATGTTGTCTGGATGAGTTAGCTACACTGAAACTAGAAAAAATATGTATTACTTGCAAAAGACCTCCACTGCTTTTAATTCTCTGTAATTATTACAGCAGAAGGCAATAGATTTTTAGTAGTGGAAAAACATACAGATTTTACGTATTCTGTGTGTCAGAGGGGAAAAGGCAGAAAACAGGAAGTGTAGGATGCGTGTGTAAACTAACCAAGAGAGGGAGAATTCATCATATTCAGAAAATAGAAGTAATTTCGAAACTGGTAAACTAAGATAATGTACCAAATTATATTTATGTAATTATTTGAAACAAAAACGAATATTATTCTTAACAAGATATATCTATCTGGGAGGCAATTTCTGTCTGAGGGGCAATAATATCCTCTAATCCACCCACAAGGAAGGTTCTGTTCCAGGACCTCTCTGTACAGACATAGTTAGGTTTTCAATGTTAAAATTAAAAGTGCTGTTTACCAGCATGCCTCAGTGTTGCTGTTTGTAGCAGAAAATGTCATTGGAACTCCATAGTGCTGCCTTTGGGGCTGATGGGGCTCAGTGAGTTCTGTCAAAATTGGGTGTATAGTCTCAGCAGATTTATGTTACACTCATATGTCAGTTGCTTTCTTATGTAAATGTAACAAAGTATTTTTTCTGTAAAATTAGTCAGAATTATTTATGTAGTCTGTTTGCTGCATGTTATTGTAGAGACCATAATAGCTAGTTTCACTTTTTATGAGACCAAAAGCAATAGATATCAGACTGTCAAAAACAGATATACAGACTATCAGAATCTCCAGTAGAAGAAATCAAGTAATGTTGGCATTAAAATCCACAGTTTTGCTTTGTCTCTTAGACTGTGTCCTATGTGACACATTGAAAATACTGCAAGCTGGAGTTCTCTGCTGATGATTTTATGCACACTGATTGGATAAATGTTACAAATTGTAAGCATTTTCCATGTCGTCCAGGACACCTCTGTTCTGATCTGAAAAAAGGGTCTAGCTGTGTCCCACTATCTTGTAATCCTTGGCCTTCCCCAACAGTGATAGAGAGGGGTGAAGCATGGAGCACTTTGTGGGTAGCAGTTTGACTGGGCAGGGTCACATTGTATATGGTCTGAGACTTGGTTCATGTCTTATGGCTTTTAATGAGATTGGTTTGTTCCCAGCAAACAGTGCATTTAGACAGTCTCTGTGGAGGTAAAGATGACTTTGTCTCATTATTTACCCCTTCAGCCAATAAATCATTGTCAAAGATATCATATTAGCATGCAGGTCCTGTTATTGTATTTTATTTTTGTATGTTTAAATATGTATATGGAGGTAAGTTTGCATTTTTTGTTCGTTATTTATTATTACTATACTCATAATGATAAACCAGTGATTACAAGCAGTAAGCATCAACATTTTACTTGGCCCTAATAAGAGAATAAATCTAATTAAATTCAAAGAATTCTTTTCCCTAAAAAGTATTTCAGGCTTGACCTAGGTTTAAAGAATAGCATTGAAGAAATATATCAGTCCAAGAGAAAAACGTTTGGGGAATTTTTACATATCAACTGAATCAAGAGACAGAAAGAGACTGGTTCAAAAATTAATACCTGAGAGTTTCAATTTGAATACTTCATATAAACAGCCTGTGTTGCCTGCCATGAGGACAGTCAGAACTATGAACAGAGAGACAAGCACTATGAACTGTGAGACTAAAGAGTTAAAAATAGCAAGAAATTATTTTCCAACTAAAGGCTGGACCATGAAGGAAGAAGGTGGAGAGCAGAGAGAACATAATCACTTTAAACTGGTGTCATCTCTCCTTTCCTTGAAAACTCCTGCATTTTTTTTGTCAGTGTATAGGCTTGACACTGTGCCTAGGAATTATCCCTTCCATTTCTCTTCCTCTGCCCTCCACAAAATGGCCTAGGTTCCATTTTACCACATGGGATGTTATGTAAGCAACAGAGACAGCAACATTTTATAAATTGACAGCTATGACAGCAAAGTAAACCGATGTCAAATGTTACACAAAAAAATCTCATTTTTCTATGCATAATTTAAGGCTCCTGGAACAAAAATGTCTGGCAGTTTTTATACTGGAATAGTGGCACATATATACAGTTAGTGTTTGGATAACAACATCTTCATTGCACCAATAGCCACAGCATTAACAGCCTTGATACTGAAGCAATTTAAGAACTATTTTAATGTGCTTGTGCATAATACAGTTAAGTTCACTGTGTTTTTATGCAGTAAATTTCTTTTTAAGAACTTTTTAAGTTAAAAATCAGATCTAATTACAGCTTTCTCACATTTGTTTGCTGACTCAGAATAAGAGAGGTGTGTTGTCATTGACTGGAATTTTGACCGGCATTTTGCAGTTCTGGGACATGAGTCAAATAAGTACTGGGGATCCTACTAGTGTGTTGAAGTCAATGGTTATTTAGGAGCCTAAAAAAGAGGCAGGCATCTTAAGGCTGCACTGATCTATGTGATACTTCTGCTTAGACATCAATGGCTCTCTACCCTGTTTATTCCCATATAAGAATGCAATTTCAGTGGAATTCCTTCAATTCCAGACCTACTCAGTTAAAAAGAAGTTTAGCTCTTGTGAGCATGAATTGGGCAATGTCACAGTATTAACTGTTGAAGCAGCTCAGTTTTGTGTCCTTTTCTTCCTCTGGCCAGGGATGTGCTCTAGCCCTGCTGTAAATTTCATCCTGGAAATTTAAACCTCCATCCTTTTTTTTTCCTCAGAGAAATGTTAGCATATTTATTACAGGGTGTTATCTCAGGAAGATGAACAATAATTGAGATGTAACTATGAGGGTTGAAGCAAGTTTTTTAAATGTTTTTTGAAAATATTCTCATTACTTTAGTCTACCAATTCAACATGTATAAGTGAGATAGTTGAGAGACAAATGTTATCTTACAGGAACAACAAGATTTAGAAAAGGATTTGAACCTGAAAAATCAAACTAAGGACTAATCCTAGTGCAGTGATCTATATAAATGATTTGGAGTGGTAATAGAAAATCCCTTCTATATTGTGCTGATGTCAGCTACAATGTATGTGCAAGCTAAGTTGCAAAAACTGCCTGCCTGCCAACTATAATAGCTAATAGCATAGATTTTCTCATGCTAAGACATCCTGCTTGTTCTGTATGGATGAATGTATTCAATATACCTGATTTTCTAAACTAGAAGAGAATCAATGACTGAAAAATTTTATTTGACTGGTTTGCTTACCAGATAGATCCATATTAATATAAGACATCCTGAGAATGACAACAAACACAGTTACAAAAATCTCAGCTTCAATTTCATCCATGATGTGTCCTGATTATCCTGAGTTGAAATATCTGATACTTTCATTCATCATTTCATTCTTGTTACTTTTGACAAAATTATACATTTTGGAAGTCTGGCAATTGAAACCTAATTTGTTATCTCAGTGTATGACAAAGAAGCTTTTGGAACAAGATATGTTAAGGATGTTATTTTCTCTCACGAAGATCAGTTCAGTCTTTGAAGTCACTGAAAGTGAACTGCGTGGTATTTCGCATTATTGTAGAGTTCTTTGTGAATCAAAAAAGTTATGACAAAGAAAACTAGTGCTTTTCTTCACATTTTATCTGTGATGTGAAGAGGAATCAAGAAATTTGTCCATGACCAGGGTCAGCAGCAGCAATAAGAGCCATAATGCAAAGAGAGAGCTTGCTTGTTAGTCCTTATCTGCTTTTGTGGCTTGAAGAGCACTGATGACCTGGCCTTGGCTGTTGAAGGTTTTCTTACAGCTGCAACTAGAACCCAGAAGTTTTTGTGAGCTTTGTTGCCCATTCTGCTAAATACACTCTTTTGTTCTGCTGCTATATTTGCTATTTCCTGGAATTTTTTTGTTCAGGTCTCATTCATTTAAACACATGGAACATAATACCTCTCCTCTGCTTCTGAGTAAGTTTTTTTCCCATGCTGTTGCTGTAGCAGAAGCAGTTTCAGTGGAATTCCTTCAACTATATAGAAAATTTCTTTAATTCAATTGTTCAATACTTACCAGGTATACAAGGTTTGGCTGGAAATTTTCTCACCACACCCACAACACTAAGCTATTTTATTAGTTACCTTCATCCAGCAACTTAATTTTTCTTTCTTTTCCTTCAGCAAATGGCTGGGCTGAAAATGCACATTTCTGTGTTGCAAGGGTGTGATCTCTGATTGTCAGTGCTCCTTACAGAATAGGTTGTTTTAGTAATTCACAATGTGGATTACTAAAATAATAGAATAGGTTGTTTTAGTAATTCAAAATGTGGTTATGTGATCTACAAATGCACAGTACTGTGAGAACACAGCTGCCATCAGCTGTAGTAACCACTTCTTTGCATTCAGAAAGTGGTTGTGCAACATGCACAGTTGTTGACGTTGCTGGTCTTCGTATCTAAGTCAGACAGGATGAACATTAGAACACGGCTTCACTAGAAGAGAAAATACCTTCCACCAGAATATGATACCTACCAAAACAGAAGCACAAGCACAATTCTATACTATTCTTTTCCTTTCAATGTAAATAGATTTTATTGAGTGAAGTGGATACAGGGACTATCCCAGTTAATAAAAGTCATTCAAGGATATTGATTTGAACTTATGTGTCTTCCGGAAAACCTGCAAGTAAATTTTCATTGTTAAAGTATAACAGACATTTATAGAGTATTTTAATAATATTTTCCTATATTTGGTGTAGACCTGCAACTGAAAAACCTTGTGTGCACATCAGGAAGAATCTGATAATATTTAATGTAAAGTAGATGGGTTTTTTGTATCTGTGTAGTGGATTGCTCTTGGAGGCACATGTACTAAGTGAATGACCTGAAGTGAGCTGGTATTGAAAGGAAGCTGAGTGAACTGGAGCTGGAAGAAAGCTCACAGAACTTAAGCAATAATAAATATCCTTGTAGTTATTGGGTATGCTTTTCAGACATATTTTTAAATGTTAGAAGTTAGAATGGTCCTGCTGTGATGTATTCAAGGAGAGGTAGCCATGGAAAATGGTTCTCTCTTGTATGCTACCCTCTGCTTTGGTTTTTGTTGTGGTTCAAACACAACAAACTTCCTTTATATTGAGAGGAAAGTACCACATGCCACCACTTTTCAGTTTACTCTATTTCAAATTTTTTGTTGTGTTGAGGAGGGTGGGATGATAGAGATCAGAGAAGACATTTACAGGAGAAAAGTGTTTCTCCTATGAAAACTAAGGCAGTTAGAGGTGCATAATTATAGGACACCTAAAAAGGAAATTTGACTTTGTGAATATCCAGGTCAAATACTTCTGTCAGAAAAGCTTATTAATAGGTGCTAGGATGCCATTTCATAGAACTTAGAAGAAAACTTTCTGATGTTTTTTGTTTGTTCATTGTCAAAGAATTTTGTTTCCTTTTCCACTTGAAAAAGCATAACATTCTCTCATTTTTAATTTTTTTTTTGGCTGCTGTCTGCCTTTTAGCTACTTAATCTTTTTATTATCATCACAGTGCAGTCTCTCTGGTGTATGTTGTAACATTGACTGTCAGGTAAAGGGCTATAAGGCACAGACTGCCCACAAGCTGCTTCTTTCTGAGTTCTGACCATATGACAGAAGATGTTAAAGCTTCAAGTTTCATTCTCAGATTTGTCCAATCTGGCAGAACTATTAGCCTCAGAAGTGATCATTGCTATACATTTATCACTGACAGGATCAATCAATCCAAATTTACTCTACTAATAAATTTCATAAATTTAATAATGTTAGAGGTCCAGAACAACACAAAACCTCCTGCCTTAGTTCATTCTCTGTGTTAATTCTAACAACAAATAGAATCTATGATTTTAAAAATGCATAACTGTTATAATTTAAAACCTGACCTTTATCTAAAGTCTAATGCCTGCACACCTAGAATTTCCTCTAAAGAGCAAATTTTGAGTTGTTATTGTTATTAAGGATATGTCCCCCAATTGCCTTTTCAAATGTTTTGAAAGACTAATTTTTTTATACCACTATAAGCCAAATAGTTGGGGTTAATAAAAGTTGTCGCTGAAGCAAAAAATTTAAAAAAACAAAACCAGAAAACACATGGTGTACTTTTTATTGTGATTTGAAGGTATAATATACAGTAACTGGCCAAATTTCCAGTTAATGCCTATCATTCATTCTGATGCCTGTTTTTTTTTTTTTTCATTTCCCATCAAGATTTTTAAGGAGTATGATTCTTACCATCTGATATGTCTAAGCTTTTGCATACATTGTTTTTGTGGTGGCCCAACTGAATCAAGGTGATGGGAGGAGAAAATACTTTTTCTGCATCCTAATGTTTCAAATTGGAGAGTTGACCAAACAGAACTTCATGTTTGGGCAGGAGGAATTTTGAGATGTCTTTCACTTGTAAGGTATTTCTGATGGTTTAAACTTCTCATCTCAGGATGCTGGAGGGTATAGCTCTTTAAACTCTTTTGTTACAATAGCTGCTAAGACTTTTTATCTTTAATAAGACATTCAAGATGAAACAAAAAAAATCTAATATGGTTAGTTGAAATGTGGGACATTACAGCTATCTTTACATTTAACTCTTAGTTTGCATCTTATTAAACTTTCTGCAAGTGAATTTAGTGTAGGCTCACCTAATGTCATTAGAGATAGGGGAGTTACTTCTTCATGGTTAGACACATTGCTGTTACCAATGTACTGGTGTTGGGAACTAAGATTATTTCAAAAAAATCAAATGCTCTTGAAAAAATGTACATTTTGACTCTATCTCTGGTATCCCTATAGAGGCTTTTATTCATCAGCATTATTCATTTTTCATTGGCCATGACTTTGAGGAAGCATAGGCACATCAAGACAGTTTGACTCTTGCTTGCTCCAAATATTCCACAACTGCGTCCAAATCAAAGTCTGAAATGGAAGAATTTTTAGGTAGTATTGCACATAATTAACCTGAATAGCTCTCATGTCGCACCAGCTGAATGGACTAACAAAAAGCCTTTTCTCAGAGCATTAAAATACAGTTTTCCAACCTGCCTTTTGAGACTTATTTATATTATGCTACAGGTTGGTTCTTTAGTTAGGTCTAGAATTCTTTAAGAGGCCTGTTTAATTCTGCTTTTATTTAGACCATTATAAGGACACCAAGAGACCAAACTAAATATCTAGTACTGAATTTTAATTTTCTCATGAAACCATCAGAAACTGTATTCCTAGAAAAATACAATCTTATAGAAAAGTTAACCAAACCCCCGAAATTCACGGAGAGGTAGATACACATTAACTGATTGAAAACCTTATAATGGTATGGACTAGCTCTTCTCCAGCTCAGAATGGCTTTGAGTGACCTCCTGTAAAGCCATTATTTTATGTTAATAAATTACCAGAAGGACTGTTTAGCAGTAATTTATTAAATTGAGATTAAATCAGGATGAACTTAATTTTCCATTATGAATTAAAGCAGAGCTCAAGGCCATAGAGTCTTGACAAACAGGGGAAAGGATGATGGATGCCAGCAGATAGAATCTATTTTTAACTGAACTGGTTATATCTCTGGTTCTGAGTTGTGAGAGTTTTCTTCCTAAGCATATTTTAGGAAAGCAGGATTATGTTTTTTTCTCTTTTAATACTTTCTCCTCTTTTTTTCCCCATTCTTTTTTTTTTTTTTTCAGTGCCATTTTCTTCTTTTGGTAGTCTAAATATTGCCCACTATATTTGTAAATCAATTGTGCAGAAACAAAGAGCCTGAAAATATGTAAAAAATGAAAAGTTTATCTAAATAATGCCTTCTGGTTTTGCTGTAACCTGATAAATCAAAATATGACATGGGAGAAGATCATGTAGGGTAATAGGTTCACTTGTGTTACATGGCAAGCATCATCTTCTGTGCACCTAAATGTCAGAATTCCAATGTCATGCATTGGTGACTACACAGAAGTTCCAAGTGGTTTCTGAAAAGGAGTCAACAATCAGAGTGCAATGAAAACACTATTTTTGGCATGGGAGGAGCTCATCATAGATGACAGTTTTTTGATGGATTTCCTTTACATTTCGTTGTTGAGTTATGCCACAGACACCTGCAGAGGACTTCAGACAGAATTAGACTCCCATTTCCATTTGACACATCCAGCAAAAGTCTTGTGCCTCAGAAACTCAGTTGAAAGGCAAGACCCACAAAAATCTCAGTAGAAGGGAATTCACTTGGGGGACTTGGAAGGGGGAGTGAGTTATTCTTGTTGATGTTTATATCCTTATGGAACTCAAGTTTTTTTCTTTGTGTGGTCACTTAATTTTTGCCCCTGGGCTGATTTCCTTGTTAGTAAGAGCCAGAGCTTCTGGTCAGATTTCTTCACTGAGCTGGGTTTGGAGGTTTTGGAGCTCAGCTCTTTGTGGTCATTAGTCTTAGTGCAGTTCCTTTATGAACTTTCATCTGTAACAAAAAATGTATCCGATTTCTCAATACGGCTGAGAATGTCTCATTAATATATATTCCTTTTTACATGCAGGAAAAAAATTCAATGTGATTTACATTATTCTTGCTTTCATTTCAATGGTTTTAGACATGGTGAATCCTTAACAAGTTGAAATAGGTTATGGCAAGTGGGTAATTTAATTTTCTGAGCAGTCAGAAATGGAAAGGAGGAGGAAGCAGCTGTAGCTTCAATGCCAAAAGAAATGGCATTGAAGATGGCATTGGCACAGGTCCTTGAAGTGAATACAGCTTGTAGCACTGTTTACCTAGTTTATACAACTCCTCTGCAATATTAGTGGCTATCATGCTGGTCAATTTATCTTTCTGACACTGTTTATTCCCATGTTGTTGCTCTTTCATTGTGTTTGGCATCTGTTTGGTTGGGTTTTCTTCTGTGAATTAGATTGCAAGACCTATAATACATAGACTATATTTTTATTCAGTGTTTTTCCAGCATGAATCACTTGATCTAGACGTTATGCTGATGGTAGTAGTAATAATATAATTATAATATAGTAGTAAAATATAGTAGTAGTAATATAGTAGAAATAATATCAATAGCAATAATACCGTAAATAATTGTTAGCGGTGGTCATGCATAATTTGTGCAAGATATTGGATATCTTGGATATCATGGATATATGCATATCATATGATAATATAGATAATTTGCACCATACATTGCATGGTAGCTTTTGATTTTTGCTTCAAGACACGTTGCACTAAAAACTATGCTGAAAGAGTCCATTGCAGGGATTTGAAATTAAATATAAAGGATTATGCCTTATAACTAATGTAGACATCTGAATCAAAGTTTGAAATTTAAATTACACATTTCCAGATATACATTTAAATGTCAGACTAGTGTTTGTTTATTTGTGTAGGCCTCTATTATCTCTTCATCTCTACCGTTTTCCCTGAGAAAAGTACCTGAAAGGCAGGTTTGGAAGCTCATATTCAAATCCTTCTGATGTGTTTGGTTATTGGTACATTGGAATATACGTTATTGAACCATCACACACAGTTTGGCACAGTTGGAAGTTCACATGAGGGTAAAAATTGGGTGAACATTTGGGTGGCCATTGACTGGTTATTTTGCTCTAGAAGAGATGGCACTTCAACTCAGATGTGAAGTGGATCAGCACTGGTGGAATAACTTTGTGTTGCTTCCACTTGAACTATTCCTGGCTGCTACATATGCAGAGGACTCAGGCTTTTGTGCTGTCATTTCTTCACCCATCATGAGAACCACACTGGTAATAAAAGCATAACTAAACAAGGATTGGGGAATAGCAAAACCTTATTGAATTTACTTTATTTCAGTGAACTGCAGAGAATATTAAATTTCTTAGATGCATGAAAACATTAGGCTCTTTTTTGCTCAGTTGAATTGTGCTTTTTTTATGCTAACTCTGCTTTAAAAAGAAAGGGTACCAAAAGGCTAAAAATACAAGACTGAAAATAGGCTCAAAATACACAAAATCTGCAAGATATGCTTTTACTTTAAAATATGCTTAATACTGAAGTAAGTAAACAAAACCAGTTTGTTTGCTGTGGTTGAGACGTTAAAAGCATCAAGCAGGTAGGTCCCTCATCTAGGAGGTTAATATTTATTCCTGGAAATGATATAAGAGATGACTGCATCAGCATTTCAAACATTTTTAAATCTTCATATTTATACTAATTTAAGGAAAAATCTATTCACTGCTGGCACTTATTTTTTCATCCTACTCCCTACTACTCCCACACCCATATTCAGTAGTATAAACTGAAGTGATTAATTCTCAAGGGACGGGTAGATTTAATTTCCTAGATTGTCTTTTTGGCTCTCATTGTCATCTGTATTCACTTTCTTTGTTTCCAAATATTCATTGATTTTTGTTCCCTGCTAACAGATGATGGGTATAACTGTTCAAAACTAATTCATAAAATAGTGCTTGCAATAACAAATAGAAAACAGCAGCAGCTATTAGTTACCTCACCTTACATACCCTGCAATATTCACACTAATACTAAAAAAAAATAAAAAAACCACAAAACCACAAATAAACAGAAAAAACTTTCTTTGCCTTAATGCTTATACAAGATTTTCAAGTTTTAACAAGTAGACTGGCCAAGCACCTGTTAAAAGTATTAAACCACTGTAAATTCCTTTTTTTTTAATAAAAACACTCCAACAAAGTAACAAAATAATTACTAAGCATGACCTTTCCAATTCACTTTGAAATGTATGAGTAACTTTTAGTTTCAAAGGTGTGAATGACTTCCTAAGATGAAGTCTGAATCATGTTGCAGCTTTTGTACGAATTTATATATTCTACATCATATCTGAAAGGAGTGCACAATTAGTTAGCTTATGATTAAGCTATTTTAAAAATTATTAAGATGTTTTTACTTTGAATATTTCATCCAGAATATACAGGGATGCTTGTTTGGTTTTGTTGGTTTTTGGTTGGGTTTTTTTAATCAGCATTTTTCTTTTGCACCAGGAATACTATGATGTTCTGCCTTTGTTCTGCATATCTCATGATTTTTTATGCTATGCTTTGTGGTCTGTCTGCCAAAAGCCAGTAAAATTCTGGGACTTGAGTGTTAAATTTAACAGTTCTTATAATTTATTTTTTTTTAACCCGTCATCTCTTTTTACTTTTTTGTGTGTGTGTGTGTGTGTGTGTGGCAGGGGCACATTACTTGTGTACTGTAAGGAAAACATCAATAAATGCTGTGCTTTTCATATGAGGCATCTAAGCAAGCTGCTCAGACATATCTAAGTTCACTCACAAGAGTGAACACAGAGCAAACAAAGTTTCTTTAAGGCAGGGAAAGAAAATATAACAGAGTTTCTCTGTTTTTATCTGTGTGCATACCCACACTGCTAAACCTCTTGTCTTTGTGTGTCCCTCTGTAGTTTTTAATGGAGTGAGGAATACTGTTTCCTCTCTCTTTCTCCCAATGTTCTGCTGAGTGGAAATAATCCTTCTGTGTTTACCTAAAGCTGAGTGCCCTCAGTATTTCATTGTTGTTGCTTATTCATTCCTTGAGGGTGTATTTTTGTTCCTCACAGGCCAGTAGAACCATTAAAATGGTCTATCTTTGGCAGTACTAGAGATGAAGTTCTAATTCTGCCTTTTTACTGGATATTATGACCCCATTTTATTCAGATTGTCCTCTGAGTTTTTATCTTGATGAAAAGTCCTTTTCTGTCACACTATGCTCCTGTGCTCCATGGCACCTCCTCTCAGTGGAGCAGCACTACAAAGGGACTTCTTGACTATCCAGTCACTAGCCTCAAAGCCCTCAGATTCTTTTTTTCTGGGAAAGCCCACTTTAATTACCAGTAGGAGCTGCAGTTTTTCATATAGTGGCATATGATCCTATTAGTCATTCCTGTAGCTTTTAAATAGATTAGCTTCCTCTTTGACTACTCCCCTTGAATAAGCTTCTGCATAACACATGGTCTTGAACCTCCTCCATTATTCTGTTTCTGATTTTTTTCTCAGCTCTTACTGCAGGACTTGAGTTCCAGCATGTGGAATTTGACACAATACTGTCTTAGGGAAAGATGGGCAGGAGAAAAATGTCTAGGTGAGAGGGCGGAGGGTCCTGCATTCCAGGATAAGATGCTAAATTTTTTGTAACCCTTCCTCTCTGGCAGCTGCTGCATCCATTGAGAAGAACAAGGAAACTAAGACTTCACGTATTTGTTCCTTGGGGTTTGGGGGACATAGGACAGTCTTCTATGGTTGTGCTGCAATTTTGAGCTGAATGTAGTTAGCTGACTGTCATTCCATAAAGTCCTTACTCTTACTGTCTTTCGAAGGGTTTCCACTGCAGAAATTTAGAAAAGTACTCTGATTGATTTTTTTTTTTATATATATAACAGTGTAATTGCAGCTGTTTTCCAAAAGCCTTAAATAGCAGTCGTTCTTAGAAGACATTCCTAGTAATAAATGCAAAGGATTCCAGAAGGTATGATCTTTGATCCCAGTTTTTAGTAGGAGAGCAAAGATTTTCTCATTACTTGCATGTAGAGACACTACATTCATATAGATATTTTTGACCGTTCCAGGGACCTTAGCTGTTTAAAACCCCACAGAAAGAGGAGATTTAACTAAAAATATTCTATTTGTGTCAGATGCCAATATTCTGGTGTATCATTTTTCTTGCAATTGACACACTAACAGTCTGCAAAAATTTACAAAATGCTTCAATTGTTGCTGCTCACTAGGAATGGATTCAGGAGCAATGCAGGCCTTAATGAGACACACCTGAAGTCACATCAGAGTGGCACAGAGTATTGTTCCCTTTTTTTATAAAAACCCTTGTGTACCTCAAGCTAGTAACCTCTGGTGAGCAGACTGACATATTTTTTTAACCGAATTAGGTTATATATCATATGAAGGAGATGAAAAGTTCTGTGATTTTTTGGCACTGCCACTGTCTGAACCTTCTTCCCTTCTCCAGTGGACACTCTGAGAAGTGTCAGTCCTGCTTGAGTCTCCAAAATAAAAAAATTGGTGAGAGTTCATTTCTCAGGGGAAAGGGCCCCACAGCAAATATTTCCATTTGCAGAAAAGAGCAGAGGTTGGAGAACATTCCTAAGTACTGAAAATTTAACTGATTTTATTAGAAAATTAGCATGCCAAAGATGACCTCAGTGAGTTATTCTGTTGCTCCAGAAGGGGGGTGGGATTGCACCTTTTTACCAGCAAGATGCTATTGAGTTGTTACATTGGATTATATCTAACATTGAAAAGAGAATAGGATTGTTAAAAATTAGTCTTAGGTTTTAGCAACCAGTATCTTCACAAAGACTTTGGTTCTGATTGTTCAAAGAAAGCTGTGATTGTCATATCTGACTGATGCAGAATAGTTTGTTTCATTAAATGATGAAATCTGCCAAGCTCATTTTAAATGCCTCAGGTTTGTCGAGCTGAAGTGTGAACTACCAATTGGTTCACTGTCACTGCTTGACATTTACAGTAGCAAACCTGGACTTGATTGTAGACTCTCTTTAGTAGTTCATCAGTAGAAGGAGCTTTTTTTCCTGTGTTTTTAATCTCTTTTGAACCTTTTTACTCTAGCTAGCATTAAAGTCTTGCCTTACTTGGATGGCCCATATGATTGTACAAGTGTAGCTCTTGTACACCAGACTTTGAATACAGTTCTTGTAAGCACAGTATCTTTTCATGAGGCATCTCTTAATGAAAAATGCTGGATCCATTGTCCATAACTTCCTTGATACAAACCACAGTAATTATTGTAATTAATATTCACAGTTCCACATGCTACTCAAAGATATTAAATCACATCTGCAGGAAAATGTAATTTTTTCTTTCTTACTTTCTGTACGATGATAAGGATTTTATTTGATACCTAACTCATTTGACTGGACCAAGAGCTCAAAGATTATATGCTGTGAGCAAGCTCAGTGTGCCAGAAGATATTTTAGTCAAGACTTTCTACTACATTTATCAGAACAGAAAATCTGTAAGGCATAGGCAGTATTACTATCATTCTCCTGCCTCAAATAATGGCACTGTTAGATTCTTTAACTATACTTTTGCTATTCATTTTGTCCCTGGACTCTGATGGAGTACAGGCCATGAGATTCAACTCTTTGTCCATCACCACTCAAGGATGAAAATTGAAAAGGTGAATTTCAGTTATTTGGTGATGGTAGATCATGAGTAAAATGTCAAAAAGATAGGTTAAATCATTTTAACAAGTAGCTTTT
Organism: Parus major; assembly: GCF_001522545.3. NCBI lineage: Eukaryota > Metazoa > Chordata > Aves > Passeriformes > Paridae > Parus > Parus major. The sequence goes on along the minus strand of NC_031770.1, from coordinate 36,966,214 downwards.
TAATATGCGTCTACTATAAAACTACTCTCTTTTTGATTCAAGAATCATTAAAAACACAAGATCCTGTTCCAAAATTAAACTTCCTCTTGGGTGTCCAGGATGAATCCTTGATTTTGTTGTTGGAAGAGATGATATACAAGTTTCCTTTACTCCCCTTTCTTCCTGAATTAGTGCATATGGCAATACAGAACTGAATAGCCAAACTAGAGATGGCCCCAACTGCAAGCAAATGAAGCAATTGTCAAGACAATTTGTGGCCCTTGTTCCATTAACAAAATCCCTAGAAATTATTTTCTAGAAATTCTTGATTGTTCACTGGAGCTAAAGAACTTATGTTTTACTGGTTTCCTCAAATTTCACTGAGGTGCTGTTTGTCTTCTGCATCTGAAATCAATCTTTTACCCATTTTATTAATTTTTCTACTGGTAGTTTTTGAGGTATTTCAATTGTCTTACTTTACCTGTCAGGAGTTTTGTTATTCAGTGAGTGATATTCAGTCCTGATCTTGTACTTTTTTCTATCATTAAAGATCCAGTTAATCTAATAACAGTATGTTCCTTTTAGGGTGGAAGTCTTATTTCACAATTACACTGATTGCCAGAAAAATCTCCCTAAGAGTGCAAATATATCTCCCATATGTCTGCTGAGACAGTATTGTTTGCTGTGGTTGTTAGACATGTCCTATCTTTTTCTATCTGCTAGAAGGCTTCTCATCTTCCATGTAAGTATTTTTGACAAAGGTATCTGTGGTCAAACATTACTGATTGTGAGTATCAATTTTCTCATGTCAATTGGCTTACCTATTTTGTCACAGAGACTTGCAGACAAATGATTGTCTACAGAGGTAACACAAAATGCAGCTTGAAGTCTGATAAAATTATCTTCAGAAATTGCTATTAATTTCTTCCTTTTATCCATAGAGATGAAGACTTCCTTAAAATCTCTGAGGTTCTGTCTTTCTCTTCAACTTCTGGTCTGACACAGTACATGTTTCCATGATCCCTCTCCTCATGTCTATCCGTATCCCAGAGTACTAACAAGGAGCGTTGTCAGGGGAGCCCTTTAAGAGTGTTGGGTGAGCAGTGAGATCTCTTGCAGACATATGGTTTGGCTAATTGTAGTAACTGTTCAGCATACAGGCTTTTCCCTCAAGTCCAATAATTGTGTTTACATTCATAGACTGTCCACAGCTTCTTTGTCTTTCTCTCTGCTGCTGGACTGAACCATGCCATTCCCATCTCAATTAGTATAAAAACACTGCTAAGTCTGAGTTTTGCCACACAATTAAAAAACTCTTACAGCAGCAATGATGTAAGTGCCACATTGCACTGGACATGGACTATGGTTTTTGTCATCTGGCATTGCATCTTAATTGGGCTTAATTCCCAGGTTCTGCATGAGAGCCTAGCGTTTTTGCACTGGGCGGCAGCGTCACAGGAAAGTCTCCAGATAGAAAGATCCTCCATGAAATAGTACCAGGTATTCAACTTCTATATGCTGTGCCTGAGCTACATAGAAAGTTGCTCAGTATTCAGATGTTTTAGCCTAAATTTCACACTAAACTGAGTGTCAGTTCTTCATAGTTGGAGGAGTTTTGTCAAAAACAGAGTCTGGCATAGTTTATAAGAACTTCATGGCTATATGCCTCTCTTAGTTGCTGAATTATTTTTTATAGATGTGTTCTACTAAAATAAACTTTCCTTGATCTCCTAAAGTATTCTTGATATTTAAATAGAATATAATAATTTTTCATAAGAGGGTATATTATTCTCTGCATAAAAATACAAATAAACATTAACATACAGCTATGTACTTAAACATGAAATTATTGCCTTAGACACAGATAACAGCTCTTGTGCAATCTTACTTTGCCACACACACAAATATCATATTCCAATAGGAGTGCCTTACTAAAACATGAATTATTAATCATTAACTACAATTGTCACCTAATACTGAACATTTGTCTCCTCCTTTTGAACTCGGGGATGAGAAATCTGGATAATTCTGACAGTTGTTTAATCACAAGAAAGCTGCTCTATTGCTAAAACCTCAGGGAGTATTAAAAGATTTAATATGAATATCCTTAAAAATGTGGCGCACATTCAATATTAATTCATGTAGATGTTGGAATCTGTATTTTTTATTCAACAACTAAAAAGTGATATCGTTAAACAGGCCAACACTTGCTGTCTCCTTTTGAACTGATATTGTCAAACTGGTACTAATAATCACATCTGGTTTTTCAGCATTGCTGAGTAAAAAATTGCTTTCTGCATCTTCTGCATATGTCTCTATGGCCATTCCAATATATTTGTTCATAATCATAAGCAATTAGAAGGTCCTATAAAGGCTTTCAGACTTTTATATCAAATTTTGTAAATTGTGTTTTTTGTTGAATGTTTTTGAGAAGCAGAAAAGTTGTTTTGAACAACAATCTAAGTTGTTCCAAGTACAGTGATTTATCTTACTTTCTTCGTTAACCTTACATTGCCAAAAACTTAAGAAGCTGAATTAGTAGTGCACTGATTTTGTAAACAGAAAACTTGCCTAGAGAACTATCCTAGAGTCATATTTTCTAGAGCTTTATTTCATTATTCTAATCAATGTTTTCAGAATATGTTGCATTTTGTAATCAGTTTTGGTATTTTAACCTACTTTTATTTCTTCTCTGCATTCTCTGATGTATGGCTTATTCAGATATCTATGGCAGTATGAAATTAGCTTTCAGAAACTAAATAGGCTGCACCATTTTCAGTTGTATTAGCAAATTTCTATGATCATTTCTTCACAATAACAAAGAAGTGATGCAGTCTGATGTATACAGCATCTATTCTTGCCGCTTATTTTTTACTTGTCATAAATTCCACCTATACAGAATGTGCAATAACTTGCCCTGAGGATAGTTATACTAATCTTCATGAGACAAATGTGTTCTCAGCACTTACTGGTGACATGTAAAGTTCATCTCAGCCCTTGGAGTTAGCACATATTTGTGCTATATTTTTTTTCTGTCTTAAATATTGCAACTCAATTTTCTAATGCACTTTAAGTTTTAAACACTGATACAATTCTTCTTTTTATGCCAGGATTATGCTGAATTTTGCCTTTATGGAACCTTTTTAGCAAAATATGGTGTCAGCAATGGCCAATGGCAATAGCGACTGCAATACTAGTTGGTTACTTGAGGGGAAGGATAGCTCACTTTTTTATTTCTCTGATCAGGATTTTGGAAAAGCCTTAGTTTCTAGTTATTTCTTCATTAAATTCCTTAGAGGTATAGAAAATTCAACGCTTTGTTTCACATTTGTAAAATGAGCACAACAATCTTTCTAATAATATATTTCATTCCGTAGTAATTTTGAAAACATGAATCAAAATGTGTAAAAATTCAGAAACTATTTTCTTTTCAGGATGTGTTACTAGGATAGTAAAAAATAGGCTTGTGGGATTCCATGTAGATTTCTGGGATTTGGGGCTTTTTTACCGTCATTGCACAGTTGGCCTCCTGGTGACTAGACAATCTGTGTTCAAGCACTGGATGTATGGCAGGATAAGCTGCAGACTGCAGTGGAGGTATTTGCATTTCTCTTCCCTGACTCACTGAACATCCAGTAGCACTTACAAGTTCAGCTTTGATGCCACACCTGTGAGTTGTTCTGGTGAGTTATCTTTGACTAACAGACAAATTCTCACCCAGTGAGGTCAGCTAAGAGGTGCTGAGCAAATGAACAAGCTGAACTTCTCTCTGAATGGAGACACTTTTTCCCTTTTAATTTTTTTTTTTTTTTTTTTTTTTTTAACATTTTCCTGTTCACATATACTCCTTTTCAAATGCCTCTATCAGTTCAAGGACAACTTTTTCTATTTTTTCTACTACCTTTTTTTCTTTTTTTTCTTTAATAAGTGTGGCAAGTGTTTTGTATTGATGATAGAGATTGCAGCAGTCTTAAGTAGAAAGGGAAGCTTTCTTTTGCTTTTCCCATGCAGTGTCATAGGACAGGCATAATGCAGAGAGGATTTTAGTTCACTCTTCAGTATTGTTTGCTGTGTTCTATGTGGAGCACTGCTGGAGTGCACTGGTGTGGTAATTCCTCAGTTTCCATGGGGTCAGTTTTTCATGCTGCAGTTGAAAACTCATTGTGCCTCATATTATACACAATTGTTAACAGAAAAACAAGTGAACACAAGATGAATAACAAAACAGGAAGCAAAGTAAAGATTGCAAACCCAAAGGAAATTACCTAGAAGACAAATCTGTAAAATCAATACAGCTATATCAATTGACACTAGCTCAAAAGTAGTCTAACAAAATCCACGTTCATTTACATTGAACATTCTTCAAACTGATCCCAAAGCAAAGTCTATGCAAGAATGGTGCGCAGCTATCTCTACCCTCTTCAGAGTTAGACAAATCAGGGATTTGTGTAGCTGGGACAGAAAAGATGCCTGGTCACAGCACAACTGTGGAAGCTGGTTTTGGGAGTACTCTTCATTGATAATTCCCTCTGGGTCTGTAGAGGGCTGCCTTGGGGTCAAGATCACAAGTGAGAGCTGCTACTCCTGCTATTCAAAATCCACATCTAACAGCCCTAGTGGTGCATTACACCATCCTGTGCTGCCTCTTCTGAGAACTTGTTTCTGCTTCTCTCCTTGTTAATGACGTGTAATACAATGGGGCAGTAGTCAATTTCTGGTCACTGGTCTTCCAAAATACACATTTTCAAACTTTTCCTGATTTTAACTCCATAACAAACAAGGTTAAGTTTGTTCCAAAAAGATTTTTCAAACCAAATTAGTTAGGGTTTAGCTCAGAGATGGTAAATTTGAAATAACCCAAATTAACTACTTTGTTGGCTAATGTAACTGTACTTTTCCTCAGGCAGTTTTGATTAAGAGAACATATAAATTAGTGATACTTCCAGTTTGAGGAACTGCTTCTCCTTAAGGTAACACTAAACTGTTAGTTTCAATCAATTTACTTTTGACATTCTTTCAGTCTTCCCTTTCCTATACATAATGCATGAGAAGAATATTTAAAGTATACTTGTGTTTTGACACTAATGAACAGTGCTCAATATGTATTTTGTAGGAGCTAAAGCCCCAGGAAGGAATAACAGTTTTGGGAAGAGGTACATGTACAGGATATAAATTTCTGAGTCCCCAGTGTTCTATTGCTACTAGAAATCATGTTTTGAATTTCTGTAACAAATTTCAAAATCAACATTACAACTTAATCATACTATTCTACTATTCTTTATTTATTTACTCCATGTAAAGGCTGGCACCTTAAAAGGGACTGTTTTGAAATACATTTTTTTTTAAAAGGTGCTGTTTTGTACTAAACCTGTGAATCTGTACATCTGCTACCAGAGGAAGGATTGTCTTTCAGCCGAGACCTCAGTCAAGAAAAGCAGTCATTGACAACTGAGCCTGTCATTTCAAACTTCCTTACCCTAAAAGGTGAAAAATAGATGTTTCTAAAGGTCTTCAAGGTATAAAGCATTAGGAAATAGTCCTCAAAAATATTTTATACACTTTTAGAGAGTGAATTATTTGAGCAAGCATGTTGGATTTCTTTATGTTTTATTTTAAATGAGTAGAATATGGAAAAATCTATGTGTTTTCTTCATAAACTGAGGGTAGAAAAACTTAAAACAAGGTTTGAAGGTAGAGCAATATGATTTAAGCATTCAGATTTCTTTTTCCATGATCAGAATTCATTAGTTACTAATGAAGTGGATCACTAGGTCATTTCTTTGTCTTTGGAAGGTGTTGCCTCACTTTTTTGTTATGCAAAGATCACTCATAAGGTACTAATTCTTTTCTTCACATTTTTTTTTCCTTTTTTACCATTAAGAGGACTAAAACAACGACACAGTCTTCCTGCATGTTCTTGCCCTTGACAGTTTAATCAGAGAAAATGTATTTCAGCCATTTGACATTTATTTATGGTAATTAAATTGATTCAGATTATGTAACTTCCCAAAGCTCTTGGAGGTAATGTGCTTTTGGCTTTTATATGTAGTAAATTTAAGTGGACAGCTGGGGGAAGTAATATCAGCAATATAAAAAGAATGTCATGGATCTAGCTTGCAGAGGTATAACTACAAAATAGAAATGATCAAGCAGCAAACCATGCCACAAAGTTGCAAGTTTGTAAAATTCATTCATACTATTATTCAATAAGTCTCATTTATTCTAGAATCTTATTTCAAATCCTGTTCTTGGTTATGCTCTATTAACTCTTATGAGAGGTCTTATACTCTGCCAGTTGCTATTTCTTTCAGATATGATGCTTGTGTGAGATGACACAGCATATTCAGTAAAGGCTGTTAATTCTGAATTCAATCTAATTTAAAATCATGGAAAAAGATCATAAAACACTAATGTTTAAAGAGTTCAGTGATCTGATTAAATCAGATTTTTTTAAAACATATTTGCAGTTTGTTTGTTTGTTTCTTTAATTTTACTTGTGCATGTTGAACTGTAGGTGTAGAAGAAGGGATTACCAACCACCTTGCCCCTGGTAAATCACAATTGTACTAATTACCAAAGAGCAACAGCCTTGCCCTTAATGGGTTGCAGCTATGACTAATAAAGATAACTGTGATAGAAGGGGTGGGTTGGCTGCTCAGGAAAAACCTGGAGGAAAGGAATCTTGAGGAAGGGGAGCTGGAGAAAGAAAACCTTGGGGAAGTAGAGGAGCCCTGAGGAAGAAGGAGTGATCCAGAGAGACGCTAAGAAGAGGAATACAAGGAAGAGAGTTGCTGCTATAAAAGATCTGCTGTGGGGTCAGTCTGGGTCTGATGGAGTTGGAGCCTGATGTTGGAGCCTGCACTCGTGGTTGAGCCAGGTAAAAGCCTGTGGTCAGAGCCTGCAAACCAATACCTGCAGTCACAGGCCAGCAGGAAATAACCAGCAGTCAGAGGCTGCAGGTGACCCTACAGTAGGAGCTTGCTGTAGTCAGAGTCAGGGTGGCTCAGCTGTAAAGAATAATAAACTGGGACCCCTTTCACATTGTTAAATGTGTCTTGGCTCATTTCTACCCCCTAACAAGAGTTCTGCTGAAACACTGAACATTACTGAAACTTTTCTGACACATATCTGCACTGTCAAAAATACTGAGGTGCATGCCACGTTTTCAGAATTTGCTCCAGCTGTCAGGTACCACTGTGAGTTGTAGCACTACTATTAACAGCCTGACAGGCCAGCATCAGGACTGGTTTCTGATATTCAAATGCATAAATACTTGCACAGTCACATAGTTCTGCTCTGTTTTGAACTTCGTCCTTCTGACCTGATATCTTCAGCTCTTCTGCTTTATATTCGTTCTTGGTAGGTAGCTAGGGACAATTCGGACAAAACCTGGAGGTTCATAAAACACCTGCCAAAAGCAGTCATGGCTCTAACTTTTATGAAATTCCTTCAACAATTCTTCAGCAAAGTAACCTCTTCCCTTTTTCAACTTCTTTATCTGGGCTCAACTGCTCATACAGTGCTTAGCCATGGCTTTCCTGTGCTCTCAGTGAAGGGATTAGCATTCAGTTGTATGGTGCATTGTGGCCTCGAACATTTTTTTAATGCAAAGAAAACTCCACTTTGTTCCAATATTGTCATTGGCCATGTTTTTTTCTGTCTTGTGGAATAGCCAGTGAAAACTGGAATCTGCCATGCTGGCCCCTGCAGAGGAGAGTAGAAAACAGGGCCTCCACATCCTGACCTGAACAGATCCAAACTGAGGCAGGAAAGGAAGTCAGAATACACATAAGCAGCACAAACAGAGGATGGAAGAATGGTCTCGAATCCAGATGGATTAAAAGGGAAAGCCAAAGCCAAGGGAGAAGCAAGAGAAGTCTGAAAGAAAAGGGGATGATGGCAAAAGAGTACTCTAACACTGTAAGAGCAACAGTTACAAAAGCATTTGAGGGGATGAGGAATGAAGTAGCATATACCTGCCAGTACATGGGAAATAATGCAAACTTTTGTATTCTGATAGGGGAATAGGCTTTAGGAGCAGAAATATACCATCATAAGCAGCTCATCTCCTACATAACACAAGCCATATTGGATCTCCTTCTGTAATGCCATCCTGAAAAGAGGAAGAGAAATAGCAATGCAAATAGAAACAAAAGCTAGGGGAGAGAGTGAATACATAAATTTTCTTTTTCTTTTTTTTTTTTATTTTTTGCTCTAATATTTAAATTTTTATTTTACTTACATTGAAAACAATTTTTAAATAACTCTTACTCCCTTCTAGTTTTTGTCTTTATTTTCCTTTATTTTTTCTCTTTATAAGAAGGTCCAAGAATTAAGGGAATTTCACATGTGATTTAGAAAGAGCCCTTTACTCACAGTAACTCCACATATTACCAGACTGGAAGAACTGGAAATTTCAGAAGACTTTTGCTTCTGCATTTCACGTTTGGGAGATATGTACAGGCAGACTGGAATTTTGATTTCTGATGAATATTAAGTCTGATGACATTTTAAAATTTCTTGTCACTGTTTGTCTTATCAATATTACACACCACATCTGAAGCTTTGTGGTTTGAGAATTTGCATAACTAAGCAGTCTTTGAGTATAACTGCAATATATATTGTTTTATTTTAAATCAAGGATGAATGGGTAAGATAGATATTCTCTCCAGCTGGTTTGAACTAAGATTGCCCTGCTGTTTTTTTCCACTGGGTGAATCTTATAGCAGCACATCTTAGTATTATATGAGCCATTATGAATGTCTGGGAACAGTGTGTCTCAGTCATTTATCATTATGCAATTATTTGACTTCCTCATTGACAGGGGAAGGTGCAGAAAGGACAGAAATGCTTTTATTTTCCCAGTTATTTATTTGAAGTATATTTCAGTTGATGTCGTAGGACCTTCCTTTATCACTTCATGAACACACATCAACTCTAAGTTCCTAAATGTGCTTTGGAAACCTCTTTGCTGAGAATTCTTTACCCCAGTACAGATGTGCTTGTTACTTTAATGTGTGGCATTCTAATCAGCTCTTTTCAGTCTCTGTTAGAAGTCCATAATGCTAATTTGTTTGATTAATTTTGAAAGAGCCCAGCCAGATTATCCCATTAAGCTAATGCTACTGATTTTTAACAGATGTTTAAAATAGAAAATGCTACTAAGGGGAATAGTGCAAGAATTGCAATAGTCTTTAGGAAGCTGAATTTTAGTTACAATAGACTAAATGATTTTAAAGCTTCATTCTATAGGTACTCTAATAAAGAGCTATGAACTGTGGATTTAGCTAAAATGATAATAGTTTGTTTTTAAGTAATGTCTAGAGGGTCTCATTTGTTTTGTAGTGTGAGCTATTTAAGTCTCTCAGCACTTTTCCAAGGAAAGTGTGATACACCTAGATCACTTGCTGCAAATGTCACTCAGATAATGGCTAAGGACCTCTCTTTAAAATGCTCCAAGTGAAAACATTTCAAGGGCTGCCACATGGATAATTGTTGATACCTCCTGGAGGGAAAATGTGGGAATGGGATCAAAACCAGCAAATTAATTCAGCAGCATTTCATGTTCAGTAGCATCACAATTCTTTCTGATTGCGATGTAGGATTTAAATCCACCCAGACTTTGTATCCATACAGGATTAGATTATTGTTCCTTAAAGGAGAGATATGGATTTGAGAGAGTTGGAAGATAGTAAAGGTAGTCAAAGAGAAAGTAATTTACACCACACTGCTTAGGGTGATCAAATACAGACCTACTAGGAACAACTAGCTAACATTTTGGTAAAATGCATGTGCACAAGCTATTTTTTATGGTGCAAGGAGTTAATAGAGTGAAAGGAACATTGTCCAGTTATTTTCTAGTCTTTTAATCCTCCTTCACTTTTCTGTTAGAAACATTAAAATAGTGCAGAGTTTTAAGTTTTTGTTCCCATTAAGCTGAAAAAATACAGTGCAGCAATTGAATAGTGAAGACTGGAGTTGAAATTGAAGGAGTTTTCTTCCCAGTCTATGTAGTCATTTATAATAAGGAAAGTCAATTCACTTCTTAACATAGTGGCATTTCATGACAACACAGGAAAACAGTCTGTTTGTCTTCTGATTGTACAAACAAATCTTTCTGTAGTTTTCTATCTCCTGTTTTTTATAATGTTACTTATGAGTCTGAATTTTAAGTGTTCATCTTATTATTTCACTAATGCAGTTGATACAAATAACTGGTTGCTGTGTCAAGACTTACACCATAAAAACATTAATGTGATTCCAAATATTTAATATTTAATAATAATATTAAATAATATTTATTAAAATATAATAATATTTAATAGCAGATGAACCCTTTAAAAGCATAACCTGTTTTTGTGTGACTGTTCACAAAGGTATTACAGTTAATAAAAGAAAAAAATATGCATTATATCTTGCATCAAAATACTTGTTTGTAAAATGAATTTCATTTTAAATATTTTATTTTCACTACTTTTTCAAGCCATTAGACCCCTTCAGAAAGGATTAAAATATCAGGTCTGTTAATGGATAATGTTGCTGGTCTAAAGGCCTCTAACTTTAAAACTGTTGCCTTTAGCCTCATGCAAGAGGATTGCCTTACTCCTTTACAATAATAATCTGTTTGGCCAGGTTAAGTTCTAGCATTTGTCTACAGAAGAGATTGAAGAAGAAAAACAGGATATCCTTGGAGAAAACTGTGGAGGGCTTTCCTTTGTCAGATATATTTCCGTGGCCCCGAGAAAAAACTGAAGTCCAGAATAGCTTTTGGAGTAACCAGCTAACAAACTGATACAATAGTTAGAAGCATAAAGATTGTACATGACAAAACCTTACAGAGTTTGTCTGGCCACATAGTGTACATCTGAAAGTTAATGAGCTGGTTGTATTTCTTTTTATATTGTGTTTTCCAACTCATATTGCCCAGGCAAAATCGTTTTACTTCTTCCTCTGCTTTCATGATTTTAGGCCTCATCTATATTAATGACAAGATTGTGTAAAGATAGAGATGCATTGTTAAACTGAATCTGTGGGGTTTGTGGTTTGTTGTTTTTTGTTTTTTTAAATGGTCTTCTCACTGTCAGCTTGAAAGTTATGGTATTGTGAAGATGCATGTATTACTCTGAATTGGTAATTCAGCTCCCATGCTTCCATGTACACACAGACTGCTTTCTTTTAATAGTAATCAAAGGTCCATGCCAACAGCCTGATGAGAAATATGAAATTTTTCTGAAGGAAAATATGTTAGTTACCAGATTAGCTGTTGCTTACAATTTCCAGAATCTCACCTGAGAGTAGGTCTGGGTTTTGTGGAGATAAGCTGCTCAAAGTTGAGGTCACCATTGCAGACTTGAGTTCTGCCAGAAGTGGGATCTGTACTCAAACCACTGTAGAGCAGAAACCAAGAGCTTATAGCATATAGAGAAAAAAAAAAATTAAAAAAATAGAGTTAAGTGATGCAAACTTACACTGAAAAGTCAAGTGTGTGTGTGCCTTCTTCACTGTGTCATCCTAGTTCTGTCTCTGTATCTCCTTGTTTCTCAGTGATGGAAGGAGATTAGCTGCAGCAGACTGCTGTAAAGTTTTTGTTTTGATACAATAAACAGTGTGTGTTCCTCTTGAAGGACAAAATATATCTAATTTCAGTCCTGAATTCTAGATAGTGTTTCAGGACTGGTGCACAGATGGGATTTATCAACAGTCTGATGGCAACATGACTATCGTTTTATGGGCCCTTGTGAGGGTGAGTGAAGATTGCGTGGCCAAATTAATTCTAAGGGCAAAGTCAAGTGATAGTTGTTAAAATTACTTTCTCCTTTCCCCTTGTTAGGAGACCCATTTTCTTTTCTACCACATAGAAAAAGGAAATGTTCACCATATATTGAAACATTTATTTATTGAAAATAAGGATAACCCTTCCCAATGTGGGAAAGACATTAAATCGCAAATGGAAAAATGTGTAGATCATTTTTTCATTTGCAATAACCCAAATGCTTCTGTAGATCCCAGGAGTCCCTTGGTTCTTCTTTTTTTTCTAGTACTAATATCTTGTTTAGCAAAAGAATGTCAGGTTGCTGCTTTGATTTCTTGCAGGTGCTCCCTCATCACCTATTTATATTAGAATGTTGCAGCCTGTTTACTCAGCAATTCTCTTCCTTTTCAGGAAATTCAGTCCATTTAAGCAACAACGAGCTTTTGCTCTCATAATAGGTTCAGCAGAATGACGTAATGATAGATAATGTCATATACAATACATAATTGTACTTAAAACATATAAAACTACCTAATATATTAAATAATATTGTATTAATATGATTAAGATAAAAAATCAAACATATGAAGTCCAAATTACCTGTAATTTGCATCAAATATCATATGTAAATCATGTTCTTTCTTTAGGCTTGTTGCTGTTTTGTAAATTACTTCTCAGTAAAAATATATAAACAAGTGAATTTAACTTCACCTTTTGTGTAGCAACACAAGAGTTTCATTAATATATGAGTAAGCAGTGCAATTTCACAGCAACAGAGGTACAAGATACATGGGAAGACAAAAATAAAGGTTTATTTTTAACCCTGGAGTGGTAAAAGAGAGACAGATAAACAGAAACAGCCTTTGTGCTTTTCTCTAATATTTTCTTGATTTTTAGCTCTGCTATTTGCTTTTACTTCTGCCCTTCTGACACTGCCTACTTCCAAATTTGTTAACCATTTGTCTGATTTCCTAAGATTATCTAAGACTATCTAAGATCTATTTGGGTCTTATGGAAGACTAGTGAGACCAGGTATTTCTGGTTTTTTTAATACCAGTGGAATAATATTGGGATGGGATCCTTTCACTCTGTTTTCATGACAGTCTGCTGACAGTCATATCAAGAATTTGATTTCTTCTAAATGAATATTTTCCTTTGTCATTGCTCTGCACAAACAGATCTGAAAGGATATATGGCAGATATTTATCTATTACTCTTCACATCTGGATTCATGGACTAATTTCCTTATAAAAGGCTGGAGATTTTACCAGGTGCACTTCCCTCTGACATTCACATTTTAATTTTAAATTGTCTGTCTTTTTCACCTTTACAGAGCCCAGTTTTTCCTCATTTCCTTCAGGAGTTCTTTTCCACAGAGGAGGTATATAGGTTAATTCATTATTGCTTGTAGAAAACCTTTTCCCTGCTAGAGGGGCAATTGTAAGGCAAAGCCCCTCTCTCTGAGTATCTTCAAACAGAATAGAGTTTAGTGGAGTAAAGGGGAGGATGGTTGTACCAGCTGCATGCTGGCAGGAAGGCAGAGAAGGACTCCACTCCACACCTCTTCTCTCTGGGTTTGGAAGCTGTTTTAAGACAGAAAATGGCCAGCCACCTTCTTGCTATCCCACACCTGTAGTAAATTTACAAAGCGTGCAGAATGGGGGTAAATGCATGCATCAGCTGTGGACAAGGATTACAACATTAGATATCTACTGTTCTGACTCAAAATTAGACCTGGTATCTGCAGCATAGAAGGTGCCAGAAGACATGAAGTGGTCTTTTAATCATACCTTGATGTTTCTAGCTGAAAACTCCTAGTGGGGATAAATATGGTTTGAAACAAGATTCCAGCAGCTGTGAATTGCTCAATTCATGTCAATGTTCTCTTCTCTTTGAGTTCTTTTGACCCTAGAGTACTGCCAAGTATGTCTATTATTTATTGTGAAATCTTCTACCTTACCTCAATCTATTTATTGCTATTCTCCTGAATAGTACCAAAGCAAAATCTGTGTTATCCTTGAGCTGAAGATCTCTCTACTCAAACAAGCCAGATCTCAAAGCAAACTTGACCATTTGCACCCTGAGAGGCAGAAAATGTCTGCCTATGGTATGAGTTAAGATTTTCAGGGTAATTACAACATGAAGAGCATCTTTCATACAATTAGCAAATCTCTTTGTCTGGAGAAGAGTCACTCATTCTTTGCAGTACCTTTCAGGTTCACATCTACTAAACTATGGCATGGTTTCCAGGTTCACTTCATGTAACTCTTTTTCTAGTGACAGAAAGCACAAGGGAAATTTTCTGTGTTCTCACAAACGGTACAGTGGAAACTACCGAGTTGCTGGTGTCTTTCTCTCTCTCTTTTCTTTTTATTTTCCCTTTTTATTCTTTTTTTTTTTTTTTTTGACATACTGACTCAAACCAAAGTTCTTGTCTCTGATGATGTTCTCCTATGCAGCAGGGCACATTTTTCCTGCAAGGAACAGTCAGAGAAAGACTATGGCAAAATCATATCAGGATGTAAGAGCAAGATTATAGCAGCGCCTCCTCCTCCTCTACAGCTTTGCATCTGTGGCTGGAAGATGGTTCTCCAGCCATCTGCATCTTGACTAGGAAGCCTACTTTCACTTCCCTTTCCCTCTGCCATTGTTATGTCTAGCAAAAAGAAATTAGAATTGCACTGAGTATGGAAGCTGGGGTTTTGTGCTTTGCTTTAGGTGTATTTTTGTAACCTTCTGGCCTTTTCTAAAGAAAGTAACTCTAGAAGTGTTAGCTGGTCTAGAAGCTAGTAATTGAAAATATGAGTGTGAGCATAGATATAGGGATCTTCTTTAAGTGTCAGATCTCTGAACCAAAAATAGGGTATCATCATGTAGTAATAGATGAAAATTGTAGACATTTTGATACTTCCCATGGCAGATTTTTCTGAGGCTGTTGCTTGGGTCATCGAACTGAGGATTTTTTTTAGTGCAGTGTCAAATTTAAATATGTTATTTTAAAAGTTAGTGGTTTCCCCCTTGCTTTTTGCCTGCATCTTGCTATGGTAAAGGACAAATATCTCTTGATAAAGGGCAGAGTTGTAAATGAGAAGATAGTGTCTGAAGATGACAGCCTTCACTCATTGAAATATGTATAAAGGAATACTGTTATTGTCTTAAGTGCTGCTGTCATATTCAGTTCCTGCTCTCGGAGAAATTTCTGTTCCTTTCAGAGCAACACGCTGACTCAAAGAGTCAGTTTTGTACTGTGAAAATGGGTATGAATGGTGATGTTCTGTGTTTTCAGCTTTTTTCTTGGGTCGTTAAAAGTTGAAAAGCTTGTTACTGGAGTCCTCCTCAAGTGTGCTTTCAGTAACCTGCTCACTAAATGGGTGACAGGCTGCCAGTTTCCCAAACCCTGTTGGAGATTATGAAATCTGCTTCTTTTACTGAATGGCATGGGGAAACATTCTGGGCTTGTAATGATGAAATGTTATGAATATTCATGGAATATGGTTGTATGGTTAAGCTACCTTTACCCTAATGTAAGAGCAGAGGGAGTAGGCAATTACCTGCCTGACACCTACCAATCTATACTTTCCTTGTCAGCTTTTCCTGTTGAAACTTGTCGTCCTGTACCCTAAAATTACATCTGCATGAAGAACATTGCTGCAGTTTACAAAAGGAGTACATCCTCAGTGGCCAAAATGAAATAAGAGTGTTTATAGGTCTGCACCTTCATGCTGTGGCTCACTGGGATTTATCCTCTTTGTCTAGATAAGCCTGCACAGACATTTTTTAACATTCTGACAATTAAGAGGGGAGAACTAAATTTATCTGTTTAATGAAGAGTCCCTGTGCTAGAGCCTCCTTCTAGTTATAACTATTTTTGATTTTTATGCTGCAGGTCTCAGTCCCTAGAGCAATAAAATGTTACTTTTTATTTCCCTTAGGAAATAAAGTATCCCACCCACAGCCAAGAAGCAGTAACATAAGTGGCACATAAATTTGTGTGGTGGCTGGTTTTCCTAATGGGCTTGGTTCCGCTGACTACACACATCATGTCATTAGAGTGCTTTCAGTAAGCCATAGTGTGTTGAATCATTTCCAGATAATGCAAGGAACACAAAGCTGTATGTCTTATCACTGGTGATATGTACCCAATGATGTGCCTGAGTCCGTTTCCAGGTCACCTGTCATGCTATTTTTGCATGAGGTCTAGTGAAAACTGTATAGTATTTTGCTTTTCTGATTCAAGAAAATCTGGCATGTAGCATATTGATTTATAAATGAGGTTATATCATTCTGCTTTAATGTGCTACTGATTATTGCTATTATTATTGTTATATTTATTATTATTAGTTGTCTCTGCCTCTTCTGGAATCCTTCTTTTACTTTTTCACTGTGATGTCCTCAGCATTGTTCCTTGGGATCTGTTAGCTAGCAGTGTCACTCAAAGTACCTAATTTCAGAAAAATTTAAATATGTTATTGAGGCCAGATTCATGATTCAGCTCTGTCTGGAGATGATTGAAAAAAAAAAAAAGAAAAAGAAAATGGTACAGAAAATCATGCATAGCAACATAGAATTGGGTTTTTTTTAAAATAATGCATCACTGGTTATCCTACCATTTCTTTTCTACAAGAAAAGAGAATTCAGAACAGAATATAGACCCAGAATTATAGTGGGAGTATCAATTTTTCCAGACTGGTTTATTTGTCATGTTTCAATGCCTGTTAACAAATGTCTTATGAACGTTTTAAGTAAATAAATGTGTGGAACCAATGACAACAAATGGAATTTCTGCATTACCCTACTTATATATATTGATAAGTGTTTTAAAATTAAAAGCATTAGCCAAAGTATTGGAAAAACAATATTGTTTCAGTCACTCCTAAGATCACTTTAGATTTTCTTTGTTTTGTAGTCATTTAAGACTCCTTTTTATAAATTGCCTTTAGCCCTTTTATTAGCTTTGGCTATAGCTATTGGCTCTGTTAATGGATTTTATTTCTGCTTGTGTCCCAAAACCAAATTACTGTAACTAATGTACCACTGTAACTTTTCATAACTGTCTGTTCCTGAAAGGAAAAAGCAAGTTCATCAAGTCAAAATATTAACACTTTTATGTCCTATTAAATAACAACCCAAAGAAAATTGTGCTGGTGTCTACAGGACTCAGCATTAAACCTATGAAAATTAATGTACTGTAGCAGATAGAGATTTGACACAATTTCCCTCTGTGGAAATTGTCTTACTGTCATAATACCCATACTAAGCAGCAGAACTGGGATACAGCACAACAGGAATGAGCCCCATTTGGAACATATGTTACTGTCCAGCAAGTCAAGAGGTTTAGTAGCAGGTTTTTAAAATAGTCTAGGTTGTGCCCAGAAAACTTTAGCACTGTCTGTGTGGTTATGGAAATTATGCAATTCCATCATGTTTAACAAGCTGTCTCGTGTATTTTCATTCATGAAGCTCTTTGGCTTTCCACATAAATAGACTTCCTGAGGTATTAGGGAAATAATGAATGGTTGTTCCATCAGCTTTGAGTGAATATGCAGGTGTTACAGTAATTGATGAAGAAAGAAAATGGCTTTCCAGCGCATGCAGCAGTGAAAAAAATGTAATTGTACAAAAGAGCATTGCAGAAATTAGAGTAAACACAACAAATGTTCGATTAAAATTCTATTTTCTCCAACCAAATCAACAAAATCAATATGTTCCATGCCAATTTTTTTTTCTCAGGGAGTGTATTTCTCTAGCTCTGATTGTCCTGGGCAATAGCACTGATAAGAATTAACTCAAAGTCATCTAAAATGAGCTTATAATCTAAATCCCTGAAAGAGGTTATATTGTTTTAGACTCTATAGTATATAACATTGCTTCCCATTGATTTTTAAGAAATGCATTCAGAAATGCATTCTTATATATCACAGGTATATAAACTGCAGCACAGGAGAAGCCAGAAGGCTTCTATAACATGAAAACAGGGCAGAAATTGCTGCAGATTTGAAGATGGTAAAAAGTAAACACAGTCCATGAATAGTGAAGGATGATATTGCTTATGTATGAAGGCTGCTGTGAATACTTCAAGCAAACTTGTCCAACTACTTATGTATAGATACAATTTTTTGGTATTTTATCTTTCTTGCATTTTGTCTTCCTTTACCTTTCATCTACTTTCAGGCCTTCCAAAGCATGGCAAGTTTGGAGGAAGTGGCTCCTTACGGGGCTCGCTTTCTTTGTGAAAACACATTAAAGAGAGCAAATCCTAAACTTAAATGAAAACAGGAAAGAGGAAAAAAGTATAGTTTAAAATTTGACTTGAATTAATTAAAGGAAAGAAAATAACATCATAATAGTCTAAAGCTGTGCCTTTGCACTGTGGTTTTTGGAATAATTTATGTAAATAGTTTTGCACCATATTTTGTTATTTGAACTCTAATTTTGAATTTATGCAAAATATCATTATTTTTCAATTATTTCTTCTGTAAGCAAGTCTTCAGAGATGCTTGAGTATGTTCATGTATTTTATTTGTATGTCATATTTTACAGCTGATCTATTAGCAGTAATGACAAATTATCCCAGATAGATTGTCTTTCACTCAGAGGTCAGGACCATCACTGGCATAAAGATGATTTTTGTCCAGTTTGGATGTTAGTAAAATAAACTGCTTACCATCAGATTGTCCTGAAATTGGTGAAATGTAGTTCACACTTGCTCATTTTGTGAGATTCAGGTCGTGTTAGGTGTGCTAAAATTAATGCAGAGCCACCGGCAAACTCAAGGGGAAATGAGGAGTTAACATTCTCTATTTTAAAATCCAAAAAAGCATTTCCAGAAAGTCAGATCTTGCTACTAATTTTTTAGCCCTTTCATACAGTTTCCTTGACCTGGCACAATAAGGTGACCAATAACTGTTAAAATTACAAATTTTTTTTAAGTGTTATTTTTTAAACATGTCCTTTCACATACAGTAGTGTCTAAATGAGAAATGTTTCAAAATACATTGTGTGTTTTATTTCATCATTTAAATGAACATGTTTACATAGTCTTTTCTTCTGCATGTTTAGCTTCATTTAGTACACAGTGACCTATTTAATTCAATATTCTATTGAAAACCTCTGTGGATACATTGACTCTACTTATATCTTATCAAAATCTTTGGTGTAACAACATCCTAGTTTACAAATGTCTTGTTAGAATATCATCACTGCAATTTCACAGCAGTTTTAAGACTTTTCAGTCTAACAAATTAGCACATAACAAAACAGTATGCTTTATCTTTTAGCCAACTAAAAAATTATTTCTATTGTTCAAAGCACAAACCATGCATATTTCTGTCATACCAACCAACTAGATTTTCAATCAGCAGGGTATGGCAAGTCCTGTTTGTCTCATACTACTGTAATACAAAAGCCCTTTATATATTCAACTGCATAATTTTATCAGAGAAATCTGTGTGTAAAACCCAATCTGAAAGCTAAAATATTGACAATGAGAAGGATGTCTAATTGTTCTACTTTTTTCCTCAGTGTCATGAAAAGTGGAAGCTACTTCATTGCACCAATAGTTTCAAACACCCCAGTTTTTAGCTTATGAAATGTCTGCCTTTCTGGGGCTGTAAATCTTGAGGTAACTTTGTTCTCAGATGGTGTTCCTTATTCTGTAAACAGGCAAGCTGTGACCCAGCCCTCAGGTGGTCCACAAAACCTTTACTACCTACTTGCAACTAATACTTTGAAGTTTTAATTTGGAAGAGAGATCAGACTATGATCCAGGAAGTTTGGAAAGGACTGATTTTTAAGTCATTGAAACATACAAGGTGGAGATTGAATATTTATGTTACATTTTATATTAATTTCATAGCACTATGTTCTTCCATGTGATGAAGTATGTTTTCATCTCTAGGAACAATGATAGACTGTCAGGTTTATCCTGATAAACTTATTTCTCTAGTTAACTCTTTCAACCAATGATTTTACATTTTATTTGCTTTGTTTTGATTTCAGAAGTCCATCAGATTATAAACATAATTCTTATTTAGGCTCCCCATCTGCTACTATGGTCTGTTCAATGTCTGTTCAAGTTGTTTAAAATATGAATAGCAAACTAAATTTTAGGAAGAGAAACCGGACAGAGGGAAGTGTTCACTGTTTGTTAACTTAGCAATTTTGAGTCATCCTAAGCATTAATAGGACCTTTAAGCAATTAGTATTACCCCTGTAATGATAGGTCATACAGTACTTTTGTCAATGCCAGGTGAATGCTCCTCAGAGCCATCTTTCATGGACTTCTGGTATCTTTTAGCCCTTTTGTATAGCTGGGTCACAATAGTTTCACTGCCACTGAATCTGCCCATCAGCTTTTGAATCACATTGTTTTGATTGTAGCCACACAAATCAGTATTCTGATTTAACAGAGTTGCAGATTTTAAGTTTAGGATGCATAATTAAGTAATTTAGTCTGATATCCTATGTGTCATACACCATTGTATTTTGCACATTTGCATGTGTATTGCTCAGGAATACTGAAGAATCTGGCAAAGCATAACTATTTGGCAAAAATCAAAACTTTCAGAAAGACACTGGATTTGTATTGGGAAGTCACACAGGAACTGCCAGTTTTCTTTCTAGTTACTTCTAGGAGGTTAATCAGCCATCTTCTTGCAAAAGAAATGGTGCTTCATAGCTTCATCCTTATTTGATTTCACTGGCCTCAGTTTCCAGCAACGGTTCTCATTAAGTGTTTCTCCACTAGATTATAGTATCATATATGTACTATCCAGGGTTTTTTTGTCTTGGTTGTTTGGGTTTTTTCTGATGACAATACTTATCCTTTGAAATCAAGTCAGTTCCCAATCTTCTTTTCCAATAAGAGTAACAGATTAAGTTCTTCAGTTCATCACTGTAAAACTTTCTTCAGGCCTCAATCTCTCTTGTAGTTCTTTTCTTCCCCCCTATTCAGTTTCTTAGCATGCCTTTAAGACTAGGGACACTAAACAGATGTGGATTTTCAGTGTTAGTTTTGGAGCTGTTGTATACAAAGCTGAAATAGCTGCATTTTACCAGGATCACTACGTTCATTTCTGCAAATTTAAATACTCGTAATAGTGCATTTTTTGCAGCTAAGAGCTCATGTTTACCTATTCTGTAACACATGGGTTTGGACCCAGATGCTCTTTCGTTGCTTAAAAAAACCCAGCAATCTTCTGAGATCTTTCTTATTAGGTGACCCACAGAGATTATTATGATTCACTGAGGACCCTCACTGAAACAAGCACCTCATGGAGGACCCACACAGCATTAGTTTTTATTATCTGGTTTTTTCCTACCCATATTCAGACCAGCAGCTTAAAATAATGATAACGTCTTCCCTAGAAAGGAAAGGATCTTTAGGGATTTAATGATGGTGCCAAGAGAATGTCAGGGTGGATCTGCATAATTTTTTATTGGAAAAGAAGGGATACTTATAGTTCTAGATCCAAGCCAGCCGTCACGCTCTGTGTTGTATTGACCAGTAAACCCACCAGTATCAGGTCACTATTAATATTTAGGAACTACTGAGACCATCTTCTCAAAACGTAATTTTTTTCTATTGAATGTCAAGAGAAACAAATCATCACCTTTTCTTACTCTAGTTATTTCAGCAAGTATACCGCCCCTAATGCTTCAAGGAGACCTTAAAATTCCTAAGTCTTTGGTTTTTTCACTTCATGGTATCTTTTCATATCTAAAGCTGTATCTAAGATATATTTCCATAAAATGCTGCTTAGAAGTGTCATTTCTTTAACAGAAATCTTAAAGTTAAGCCACTGGGATGATGTATCTAGAGTTGACCCGATTAAATGTTTATAGGATTAGGCCAGAGATCAGATATGCCATAACAGAGCACAAAGTAAATTACATTGTCTCAGTTTACAGGGATTTACAGCACTTTATGAGTTTTCTATATTTTGCAGTTACCCTACTCCCTCTTTGACTGAGGAAATTTAACAACAAAAAACAATAAAATAATAAAGACGATATAAAGTGACATCAAAAAATGGTGGGGAAGTTAAAAAGCACAGCAGTCCTTGCTGTGGGGAAGATTTTCCAAACCATATGAAGAAGAAGGGAGCGAGATGACTACAGAAGTTTACAGGGAAGTAGACAAAAGGATAAAAATCCTAGTTGTAATGAATTACATGCTCTGTGAGCATGTTGGGAAAGATTCTTTCCTGCATGAGGTTGTGAGGTTTGGGACAAGAAGGAGTAAGGAGCTTAACTATCTAAAGCATAGTGATGAAATGGAGTACCAGCTTTCATTTTCTAGCTCTTCCACTAGAGTCAGGGATCAAGAGACATATGTTATACAGAATA
The DNA here is from genome assembly GCF_001522545.3 of Parus major. Classification (NCBI taxonomy): domain Eukaryota; kingdom Metazoa; phylum Chordata; class Aves; order Passeriformes; family Paridae; genus Parus; species Parus major. Next base: position 36,944,136 of record NC_031770.1, on the reverse strand, counting down.
TATTGCAGAATGGTTTATTACCTTTCTGCTTGCCAGTATAATTTGACTGATATTTTATGACAATTTATTACATTTCCTGTGAAGTAATGTAGAAAGATACAAGCCTAAAGAGCTATATTTGCTGGAAGCAGAAAGAGAATATTAGAGACCAGAAAATACATTAAAGTTTTATTTATTTTCTGTAGAAACTATAGGAACAATATGAAAATTAAAAATTCTGTGTAATCCTTATTTTCACAATGGTAATAGAAAAATTGTCACAAAACATAACGATCTATTAGCTAGCTATGTATTTCATTATTTGGTCTTTGTGTAGTTTTTTTTGTTCAAGAACCATTTAATCTGATATAAATCCACATCTGAACTAGTAAATCATTGTATACTTTGTGTAACTATTTATGTTTAAGTTTTTAATCTTTAAACTATCTTTTACATGTACTGAGATTTGTGAGGAGAGCCCTGTTTACTTGTATCAAGTTATGACTTGGTAGCTTAACAAAGTGAAAATTTCAGGTATTAGCATTAGTTTAATAAACAAGGTAAGAAAATAAAATTGGGAGGAGACTATAAATCTGCCAACCTAATCGAGACAAAATCTAGCTATGTCAATTCAGAAGCATTTGGACACCTCTTTAAAATTCAGAAAATACTCAGAACATGCAGGAAAAAAAACAGATGATTGCTTGGATGAGGGCCACACCACTTTGTATTTTGGGTTCTTCCTGGAATTATCACAGCCTTTCCCAAAGATTTTATTTTCTATTTATTATTGAAAAATTGATTCCTCAGTGTTTCAGCTCAATCAGCAAGAATGAAATTTCTGCCATTTCATTTTACTCTGTTCCTGTAACTTGATTTTTACCAGTTATTTCCTTTCACATATATAACAGTTACGCACCAGAGAACCCAAAATAACAGCCAGAAGATCAGAGTGCATTTTCTATGGGTTCATTAAAAACTGTTAATATTCAGTAGGGATTATTAGGATAACAGTTCTTATCCACGATGTCTTTTCACCAGTCAAGAGTCTAGGCTTGATAGAGGAGGCTCTAAAATCCCTTGTTACTGCTGAAGGAGCAGGTCCATTTGGCACTGGAATAAACCCTCTCCCCAGGCAGGTCATAAAAAATCATGGGATCATACAGAGGGGTGCCAGATCAAAGCAGACGTCTCTTCAGTTCCACATCCCACTTGATTGTGAGTGGCACTTTCCTTTTTGTCCTTTTATCCCAGCACTTTCCTGCAGAGATTTTTACTCGGCTCTGGTTTCTTGCTGACACAGCCAGTCTGGCTCACTCATTGTTTCAGCACTTTCCATCATCAGTCACAGCTGTGCAGGGTGAGTATAAATGCTGCTAGGCAGAATGCAACACTACAGCCATCCAAATGAAGGCACAGGTTGCAGAGCAATGAATATTCAGCACTTCTGCCTCCCATATTGAAACACAGACATCTCCTTGTCCATAGTCCCATTTCCACATTACCTTCATCTGGAAAATAAACACCTCTTGCTCCCAGGAGGAAAGGGGAAGAAAAAAAGAGAATAAGTGAGCCTATTGAATCAAAGCCTTTTTTCTCCCTTTCCTCAAATATCTATTTTATAATCTAGGTTGAGGGCAATATCTAGCTCTTTCTTGCACTAGAATCATTTCTCCAAACTATTTTTTTAAATATCTTTAATTACACTTAGTGTGAAGGTAAGACATGAGTGCTGCTTTAATATTCTAGATGGTCTTGCAGATTAAAATTAGATTTATACATTTGCATAATAAAAGTAATGTTGTGAAAGAAAGTAGTCTGAGTATGTGAGAAGTAATTGCATTGTATGACTTGCCTTGGGCAACCCTTATTGGATTGAGCTCAGCACCAGCCATTATACCACTGGAGCATTTTGTATTTTTATGTAGCAGTGCAATAGAATTTAAATTTTATGCACAATTAGTTCTGTATTGATGTATAGTGTGTAGGTAGGGTTAAGTAAAAAAAACTGAGTGTAAGCCTCTAATGCAGCTTCTCCTTTGGTGGAAGGGAAGGAAGCATAAAAAAAAAGACAAGCTGGTGGAAGGAGTGAAATTTCTAGGAGTCCAACAGCATTAATACAATTCTGCTGTTTTCTGTCTGGTAGCCTGAATTTCCAATCTTCTGCAGTGCCTCCCCAGTACAGTATTTCATGCTCAAGAAGCTTAACGTGAGTATTGACAAATCATGTAACTGCTTTAGTGACACCTCTTAAATTTGAGTTTCTCCCCTACCATTTGCCTTTACACACTACAATATTTGAGAAAAGAGATGAAGCTGAGGTATTTATGAGTTGAGTGTATAAAATGGAAGGCTCTCTTTGCTGCAGTGATGTCTCAGAATATTTTGAAATATTCCTTCACAAACTAACACGACAATAAAATGACTCAATCAAGTGTGACACAATATTTTACACCCTATTCAGATTTAAGGGCAAATAGTCAGTTTCTTTCTCATTCTAAGGAGTTTTAAGTAAAACAAATACCTTCTAAGAAGGTAGATATCCTTACAGCAGCCAAAGAATTTATAACACAACCTCTCAAATAAATCTTTCATTCTGTGCTGGAGTGGGGCAGAATCAGAATGCTAATGTATCTCTTAAGGCTCATGATTCAAGTTTTTAAAGTCATCCTCACAACTTCAATGAACCTTCTCTATGCCAGCTGCCTTGCTGACATGACCTACCACATCACTGGAGGTTTCTAATCATGAGCCAAAAAGCTACATGCAGACAGATGTCGCCTGAACATTCCTAATCTTGCACCTTTTATGCTTTTTAAATACTGCCATTAAAATTAGTGTTATTTTTCTGGTCTTATGGTCTTCATACTGCACATCTCTACCTCTGATTCTCCTTATTGAGACAGTATTTCACTGGTTCTTGCTGACCACACTTTCCACAAACATTCTTTCAGTGGTGGTTTTTTTTTTTGTTTTTTTTATTATTTTCAAATACACTAAATCTGGAGTGAAGAATACTCTGAGATTAGAATTTAAATGCACATGAAAATTCCTTTTGAAATGCAGGATTGGAAGAAATGGGTTTGGGATGAGAAGTTGATTCTCCCAGCTGGGGAGAGTCAGCTTTTCATTCTAGATTTGGTTTATTGCATTGCTTAAATTAAATATGACCTCTGTTACTTTCCTGCTGCCTTCCTTTATCCATGATCACTTACAGCAACTCTTCACCTAAGTGCTTAATTTTACTTTTCCTTAGCTGGAGTGATGTGTTCAGTGGTAAAAACATCTCAAGTCATTCATATGCACCCTCTCCCTTCACATCAGTCCCTCTTGCCCTTGCACCTTTTTTTCATTACCTCTTCAGTTGTGTTGGTAGAGTTTTTCTGAGTTCAGGAAGTAAAGCAAATCACTATTTTACTTTTTACTATTTACTTAAGAAAGCCTATGTGATCTGGATGTTTCCATAACCAGGTTGACAAGTGGTTGGATTGGCATGGCTGAGGGGATAACCATCTCCATGGCTGGAGAAACCCATTCCTTTAGCCTTGCTACTGCCACTGCTTTATGCAGTCAGTCCTTAGACAAGTCTAGACTACATCGTACACACCAATTGTATTGGTCCCCATCGGGACCAATATTTAATGGATTTCTCTTCTGGGATACATTTGTACAAGGAGATTTAATCAGCTTTATCATTGGAAATATTTGATAGCACTTCACTGAAAATCCAGTTGGAGAGCACTTGCCCTTCACTCCAGTTCCTATGAGTTTTCTGGGTAGAAGAATGCTTAAAGCTTGAGGTGCTGTCTTGGGAGAGCTCATCAATTTGTGAAAAAAGCCCTGATTATTCAGACACAGAAGAAGATGTGTTTTGGCTTGTTTTGTTTTCATGGTGCCCAGTGCCTTTTAGGGAGCATTCATCCCACAATATTCCTTTCTAAGAATATTACTGTACTGAAGGTTTTAATTCTAGGAATTTCCCTCTTCTCAAAGCTGTATTCTGCGCACTTACCTTGCTTCCCCTCTCTCACATTGCACTTATATGCACCATTTTTTGACAGCAAGGCCAGTTTCAGGTGAATACATGCCTGAAGTATTTGCCTCTGGATCCCAACTCCTAGCCATCTGCAGAAGTGGAGCAAGGCAGCGTTTTTGGGGCTGCATTGAGATGTAAACCAGAGGAATTAGCTGGGTTGACTCCAACAGGGTCATGATGACAGATTTGCAATGTTCTTTATAACACAGACAGTTGTCTTATGTAATTCATGATGTCTGCTCACAGCATGGAAAGGATGTTGTGTGGGATGGTGTTCCTCACTTTTCCCAGATGTCTGTTCCACACCCAGCCCTTCACAGAGCAGTAAACAGGAAAGCTCCTCCACTGACACCTGCTGCTGTCGTTGCCTTTGCTTTGCACAGTTCTCTGTGCTTTGTTTGGGTGGGAGACCAGTACTGGGTCAGTAGCTCAGAAATGAACAATTTTTTTCTTGCACATCCCTAAAAAAGTGAGTATTTCTACAATCTATTAACTTTATAGTGAGGATAACTTAAAGGGGAGAAAAGGGAGGGAAATTTTTTCTCAGATCTTTTTAGACCATTAAGGATATGATGAAACTCAATTGTCCTTCAAATTTTGGATGATCTTTAAAAACCTGTCTTTTAGAAAAATGGCCAGAAGGAAGGGAATTTAATTTCATTTTATTGTATATTTTGACAAGATAATGATGAACTTAATGGCACCCAATTTTAATTAGGTCCTCCAAACCCTAATTGCATTATAAATTCATTATTAATTATTATCTCCATTAAACTGAAATTTTCCAGTGACCAATTTGAGGAATACAGGTTTTGAAGTACTATTATCACTTAAAATGATAAAAGGAAACATAGATTATTTGAAATAGCCATTAGAATACTTAACATTTTGTGTTGATAGCATCATTGGGAGTGAAAACAATGCAGGTGTAATGTGCTGTGGCAAGCAAGCTGTCTCCAGCTGTACATTGTATTCACTTTCAGAACAGGTAATTGTATTTGGGAAATATTAGCTAAACTGCTTTAATTTTCCAGTCTGAGGTCCTTCTGAATTTTCTGTGCTAGATTACAGTATTATCCAGTATTGTACAAAAAGGAAATTTGATGTATATATTACAATGACTTCATAACCTATCTACAGGTTGGAGGAGGGGAAAAGGGAGAGGAACTATTGGGGAAAGAGGCAACATCTTCAAGAACTCGTTTCTGGGTTTTAACCTCATGGTCTAACCTGTGGGGGTTAAAGCAGAGAATTATTGTTTTTCTATGGGTAGCTGAAAGAGAATTCAAGGTCACGATACATCATGAGAACTTTCCCTCTAAAAATAGCTTAAAAATCAGTCAAGTACCATTTTGAAGTAATCATCAAAATTTGGAAAATACACTGACATTTGGAACTATTTTGGTAGCATTCCAATATTTGATTAGGGAGCTTTGGAATGACAAATGAATGTTCTATACAAACATCAGCTGAATATGTGGATGGTTTTACTGAAGAGAAGGTGTTTTTTGCACGTGGGCATTTTGATTAATACTTGAAATAAAAAAATAAGGAAATGCAGATTTCTTTGCTAATTGGTAAGCAAAGTTTTCTCTGTGAGATTCTAAGGATAATATTTCTATATTGAATATAATCAGTTTTCAGATTTTTATAATTTTAATGTTAGAATAATGGTAATTTATTTAACTTTCAATGTTAATTACACAGTTGTGCATCCAATGACAATTCTAAGATATCATGACACTATAGTTATAGTAGAACCAGATAAGGTATGAATTTAGGAAACTTGCTTCTCAGGCAGAGTCAAATCTGTTGCTTTTCTGCTGCAGGCTAAGCTCAATTTTGAAGATAAATATAATTTTATTTAATTTTTTTAATTTTCCCTTTTCATGTTTGTGAATTTTCTGAAAACTACTAAGACACTTTGTTTTTTGAATTTTTGGACAACTGCTTTTACCAACTTGATTCTTTGTATGGCTTATACAGTATTATGGAAGTATTTTTTATTTCAGTTTTGGAGAGTTTTGGTGGTTGACATGATACATATTTTATCCAATTGCATGCCAATTATTTTACAATGGAACTTTGAATGCAATTACTTATGTTAGTAATTTAACTTTTATAATTGTATATCTAAAATATTTATTTTAAAAGGACTTATTTTTCTAGGTCCTTTACTACTAAGTAAAGTCCAAAATCCAGCATTGCAAATTAGAAAAATTCAGCAGTAATTTTATGTTTAAACCAAAGCATGAGGAACACAGCTAAGGCATCTAGAATCAACCTTTATGCAGTAACTTGGTTTCATAGTGCAATGGCCATTCCATTTAAAATTTTCAAATAACCCTTGAAAATATACAGCTCTGACGGTGTCATAAATACTTACACAGCAAATTCCATTGCCCAATTCCCCTCCCCCCCGACAAAAAAAAGAAAATCCAAAACCAAAACAACAGGCTTGAGGAAGAGAGCAAGTTTTTATAGGCAGTATAGGTCATAGTAAAGGTTGTGTCATTGTGAGAGCATGCATGTAGAACAGAAGTTAACATTATTTTTAAAATATAAAATTTTAAACAGGTTCATGTGCTGCCCTTTGGCTTCCTGCTTTTCAGAAAAGGTATATGAGTTCATCTGCTGGGAAAATGAGTATTTCTAATACAATGTTGCTTATTCTGTTTGGAAAGTGGCCAGATCTGCTGCTTTGCTTACAAATACATCAGCGCAAGCATCCACATGATTACTGAACATTAAACATTTCTGCAGTACCCTTGGCTAGCAGTACCTCACTGCTTTCCAGATATGTGTGCCGTGTGCATTTCCTTCACTGTAACTCCTTGTGTTATCATTTACCCTTTTTGAATATTTTCTTCTTTTTAGAAAGGGAATGAAAGCTGAACCCCTTGAGCGTGTCTAATGATGATCTTCTGTGCCCTCAGGGCAGAGTTAAGGAGCTCTGTGTTGGAGCTGCCACAGCCCTCCACTGCACAAGTACTGAAATACCCAATGAAGTATACAAATTTACCCTGCTTTTATGCTGGTAATTATGTATGGTTTATACATTTAAACGTTCTGGGACAGAATAGAAAGCTCTGGAATAAAAAATGCAAGTTTAACTTTTGTTTCTTTTAGGAAATTAGCAGTCATTTAAACTGCTTCTGAGACTTGATATCTGCTGTCCAGTGGAAATGAAGCCTATATTAAATCTAAACTTACAAACTTTTTCACTATAATAAAAACTTTTCACTATAGGAAACTTAATATTAAAAATTTGTAAGGAAAGATAATAAGTCCTAACTAAATTTAAGTAATGATTTCCAGAGTAGAGCCATAAATCTACTGCAGCTGAAGTTCATAAGGTCTCAAAGGAGAGGGAACTTATGGCCACTGAAATGAATAATCCACAAACTGCCAGTAATTCATACTGTTATTAAGAGTGGTAATTTCTTTGATAGAAGCCTTTGAGTTTAGTCATTAAAACAATTGAATGGTAAGCTAATGCAGCAGTTCATACGCAAGAAGTTTTAGTGTATCAAATTATTTTACTTCTCTTTCCTCCTGCTCTCACAATTATTGTAAATCTTCAGTGTTTTAATCCTCAAGACATAACATAAATCAAAAGGCTAGATTTCAGAAATTTTCACCCCAGAAAGTAAGGTTGTACAGAATTTCACTAATAAGACTTGTAGATAGCAAATTATATTTCCACTCTTTGCTTGGACTGAAATTTTCTTTGAAGAGAATTTACCTTTTGCCATAAGCACCACATCTGTATTTTCTTTTCAAACGACCTAATTCTGCTTCTGTTTCAGGACAATGAGAGCTTTAACTCTGCTTTCACTGAATTAAATAGGGACTTAATACTAAATGAGGGAGTAATTGATCATTTTCTAGTCCAGCTCTGTTCTTGTGTAATAATGCTAGAGATCAATAAGGGAACATACCTTTTCATGTGTGGTGTTGGGCAGAGGTAGGAAGTTTTTTCCACGGATTTGGCCTTGGTATCTAAAGCAGTGAATTAAAAGTGAAAAGGCAGGGAGCCAGGCACATGAAGGCTGCCCATGACTATGCTGGGAAGTTCTTCAAACCTCCAACCCAGGGCATCTGCACACAGAAAGCCTTTGGGAAACAGTTCCTGACATGTTATTGTTCTGAAACTATTCTCTGATACTATTTTAGTGCAGTCCTAGGGTCAGAAGTACACCAGGACTTGTTTTGATAATTTATATAAATAACCAGCATATTTTTTTAAGGGTAGAAAAGTATCCAGTGTGCCACCTATCTTTCTATAGGAGAACTTGAACCTGTTTCACAGACTGAAAGCAGTTTCTATTTCTTGATCTCCTATAATTTGTCCTAAATCTCCAGGGGTTTTGTCTGACTTTCGGTGGCCCAGCAAAATTGTCTGTATTAGTAGTCCTGATAATATTGATCTTGCATCAGCAGATTGTTAGACCTGCTGAAGTTCCCTTGGGTAGACTTGTCCTAAGGCAGATTAGTTCTTTGCTGAGGCATAATTTCTGACAAAAGCAAGGAAATGTTTGTGTCCAGGTTTGCACTTTCCTTTAGTAAAGCTGAGGTTCTGACTATTTCTACAGTGTTTAGCAAACATGGCAACGACCATTCTGGCAATTTCAAGCCCAAATTGCTCACAATGCTGTCTCTTTTCTACAGAGACTGATTCATCTGCTTTAGATTATTTGACGTCTTTGAAGGGCTGAATGAGTCCCACTGTATTTCAGGTGTGCACCTTCCAACTGGATCAGCTCTGTGCTCTCTGCACTCTAATGAATTGTCATAACCAGCAGGAGGTAATCTTCATAGGATTCCTCCTTTTCTGATCTTTTGAGATCTCATCATTTGTTGGATCTTATTGTGTGCATTTGGCATCATGTAATTTATTCCATTTTAATAGCTGTGCCATTCTGACTTGGGACAAGGACAATTTAAGTTTCATGGTGAGTCCAGAAGGCATTTGCTTTTAAAACCATAAAGTCACTCCTAAGTCCCAGCCAGAATTTGTCCTTAAAATTATTTCCATCCTCCATTTAATCCCTCTATTAGACCTGGCCTACTCTATAAACTTTCTCCAGTCTGGCACAGGCTGAAAAACTGATCACATCTGATCAGCAGAAATTTGTTTAAAACATTCTCTATTTTCTTAAAAATTCTGAAGAGGTGAAACTGAATATCACTGAGCCAGTGTGTAGCTGAAAAGACAATTCTAGGAACAGCTTTGTAGTCTCTTAAAATGTTTCAGGTCTTTCACACTTGACTATATCCTGAACTTTTCCACATATGGGTTTGAAGGGGCTAGGGAACCATATTCAGGCATGTGTTAAAATATTGAAAATAGTTTAGGTTCAGAGAGGTTTCAGTGCCATGTCTTTTTCCTTATGTAGATATTGATGCTTATAAAATTATTCCAGTATTCTTCACAGGAATGGCCTTGACTGAGATGATTAAACACTATTGAAATAAATTCTGCTTTGCTTCACATGTTTCTTGCTTAAGAAGTAATCTTTTAGGTAGTGTTGATGAGGGAACAAAAGAAAGGCAAACTTTCAAAATTATTTTAACCATCTAGCTCAAAACTTTGCAAAAACGCAGCATCCCTGTAGAAATTTCAAGCTTCCTCTGAGGATTGTGGCAGGATTATGCCATATTCAGTCAATAGTTTGCCTCATCACTTCCAAGGCCTTCATGCCCAGCTCAGCAAGGCCTTGATGTTACAAAGTCCTTTGAATTTTACCTAAAGGGAACTAAAGCCCTTTCACACTCCAGTCTTGCGTTTTGTTTCATTTGACATTACTCAATAGGTTTTGCTATGTCTAAATTAGAACAGTGTCTAATAGCTGTCTGATTGCATTCATCATTGCTAGAGCTTGACAGGTCTGCAGCATGAAGGTCACATCAAATCCCAGTTCACATAAGGCAAAGCCTTGATTTATTTCTGTCCAGAGCTCTTGTGAGGCAACCGCAGCCCCCTGGACTTCTTTACACATAAATGCTGTGGATTATTGATTGTATTCAGACTTCTGGATGTAAGGGCTAGGATTTACTTAGTTGAAGTCTTGGGATACTCACTTTGCTGTATATTGATATGGGCTTTTTTTATTTCTTCATTGGGGGACAAATATTCAATTTTCTTTTTGCTGTGTTTTTATTCCACATGTTTATTTTAAATCCATTATAAGTTCATCATTACTGATTGACTTTAGGTCAGTGATATGTCCTTCCAAACATGTTTCCTTTTAAATATTTAGTAGTGTGTTACCCTATGGTGATACAAATGTGATTTCATTAAAAAGTCATATATGATACACATGAAAGGGAATTTAGACATACAAAAAAATGTTTGCACATCCTTTTCTGCAGAGACTGAAGAAGTGGTTTCCTCAGTGACAGGTAAATCTGTATGTTTTGTATAGATAAGAGATTCAGAAATACTATGCAGCTCACATTTGTTTGGTGGTCTCCATTTACCTTTTTCTACAACAGTAGTGTTTTTATCTTTTTAAGTGTTGACATGCTGTCATGGAGCACATCCAGGCCCTCATCAAAGTGAGAAATTGAGGTGACATCATGTAGTCAGCTAAGATTTCCCTTCCTGGCTGATGGCACAGAGTTGTGGAGCTGCCATCAGAGACTCTAGAGAGTGATGAGTAGAAAAGGGGTGTCTGATTAAGGCACACTGAGAAGTCTATTAATGCCCAAACATATTTAAAACACTGCACTTGGCAAAAATGAAAATACTCCATAGGCTGCTCTGAATAATGCCATAAGATAAATTAGCCTCACTATGGCTGTAGAGGTTAGGGGTGGAAGGGGCAAGGACTGTACCTCTTAATATCTCTCTTCATTCCCAGTCCTCCTGAGTGGAATTGTTCATTGTGTGATGCACAAATGTTAATATATGCCACTGTTAGAAAAATTGCATGTGAAATATGGAGAAATGAAAAACACTGAACACACACCCTGCAGCTATCACCGTCAGTTGGATTTCACAGAGGATCTTGAGTGATAGGTCAGCCAAAATTCTTCTTAGGGGCAAAGATCTTGTCAACATCGAGTGTACTGTCAGTCCAGCTACTTAAGTTTGTTACTATTTCTTATAAGTCAAGGACTGCTGTAGTCAGCCACTTCAGGATCATGTCCAGGGAAGCTACAGTTACTGAGAACCAGGATGGGACAGGAAAGAGATGGGCCTCTGTTCATGAAATCATTTATTCAGCATGGGAACAAATTCATTCACAGACAGAGAGCCCTGAACAGAGGCAGGGTGATGGGTTTTGAGGGACAGAACCAGGGTGGAGTTCAGGGTCAGGGACCACTAGGAACACAGCAAGAGAGAAACCCCCAGGGGCTCAAACCCAATCAGAGCACCTGGGCTGGCCTTCACAAGGGTCTGGGGTGGGGTAACTTCATCCAGGGCTCACACGGCCTAACCCCCAGAGCAGGAGGTCAAAATTCACTAGCTTGGCTTACAGCCATGCATCTCACTTTAACAATGCTTATCTGAAACTAAATCTTTTCCTCTCTGAGGCACCTCACAACAAAGGACTTGAAGATTTTTTTATCTAGTTTCATTTAGGCAAACCTGCTCTCCCTGAGCTCTCAAAGGACACTGCAGCAAGTTGTGAATTTGCTTCATCCACTTCTTTAACTATCCTGAGATCATTTTTGGGAAGCCATGTTCATGGAACACCACTCAATGGTTGAGAGAAATACTGTTCCTGTCAAAACCACCTATACTTATCTCTGGATAATATCTATCTTTATCTGATCTTTGACACTTCTCCAAAAGGATTAATGGGAATAGCCCCAGAACCACCATCTCTTCATGTGTGCTTACAGACCCTCCAACCCTTTTGATATTCCCAAGATCATTATACATATTGGACAGCTCATGTCTTTGCAGGACAACGTGGGCAAGGACAGAGCTCATTTGTATGTGCTCTCCCAGTTTTTCAGCAGTCTCATGCTTCTGAGAAGCAGCGCACAAGCTGTGTGTCTAGCATATGTGGCAAGGGGCTGCTTTTGTCACTTTCATGCTTGTCACCAATTGGTTAAATTTTTGTCTTTTACTAATTCTTTCCACTTATCTGTTCCTGCTAGGGAGGAACAGATAGGTAGATCACTCTACCAACAAAGTGACCATGTTTTTTCCCTGCAGAGGGGCCACTTAGGCCTGGGAGATGTGCACTCATCTCTTTTGTCTTTGGATGCCTTCCCACATACTGAATGAATGTTACTCTCAGTGAGCTGTCTCTGATTACAGCTGTGTCTCAGCACAGCCCCCTTGTTCTACATCATTCCTTGTGTCAGTGGGATGCTGGTAACTGCAGCTGCCTCAGTGCAACCCATCCACTTTCTGCCCTTGTTTCTTAGGAAAATATAGGCCACAGTCCCACAAATATAGTCCAGTGCCTGGGTCAAGGCATCACAGTCAGTGTGCTAATAGGTCTGGCTCTTAGAGTTTGCAGGTTAAAGAAAACCTGACATGAAAAATAGCTCAGCTGCTAGTGTGTGTCTTCTGTGTTCTCTATTTTTTCTCCCTTTCTCCTCATCCTGTGCAACTACCATCAAATTTCCTACTGAAACTATCCCCATTTGATCTTCTCTGTTCACTGGCTGCAAATTATTATTTTGGCTGCTGTTATGATCTACCCTCCTGTCCAGCAAAGCCCTACTTCCTTCAAAATTGAGTTTATTTCTGAGCACTGAACTCAAATTCATCATAATGATCACAGGAGAACATTCCAGATGAAATAAACTGCAGATTGCATGCCAACAATGAACCAATTTATTAACAAAATTATGTCTAAAATAGAGCTCCAGGTCCTAAAGTTCGCTTTAAAAATAGTTGTATTGCTAAAGCAGAATAATTATGTGAAAGCTGGTACTTAAATGGCATCCTCTGGCTCTTTATGTAACCTTCAGGGCAGTAATGGGTGGACTCTAATAACTCCTTTTCCAGCAAGCCAAGTAAATAAGCCAGGTTAATTAAAGAAAAGGAAAAAGAAATATGCTGTACATAGTGCACAGAAATTGCTAATTTAAACTGTTTTGTTCTTATAGGCACTTGTCCTGAGGATAAGACTTCATTCTCTTGAGTAACATGTACCTTAATATATTCCATAAAAGACTTTGTGGGAGGTAGATCTTGTAGTTTTTAATCATATATATTACATACATTAAGTAGAGTGAGCCAAATTTAAATACTGCAAAGACTTCAAGAGAAAAGTCAGAAAATATGGAACTGATATTTTGTCATGCAGCTGTGTCTGTTCTTTCAGACACAGTCATAAAGTGAGGATTCAGAGCCAGATGTTTTAACTTTCAATTGTCATTGCCTTCAATTGAGGTTCCCGAGGAAATCACATGGCAGCACTGACTTACTGTCAAACTTTGAGTTTGACAATAGCTTTGAGTCAGCTAAAGATTGTTGGTATATATAGTCCATAAGTTCAAGACATGGGATTTATGGTTTTCTGTTTGTCAAGAGTAGTTGGAGAATTATCTTTGGTAGAATAATATTTTTTTTATGCAAGATCATCAAGTGAGGCCAAACTCACAGCTTATGATGCTGAGAGACAAAGTTAAAATCCCAGTTTCGCATTGGTTGTTATATCCACAGCATAAAACAATAGGAAGCTTTCTTGTTCTGCTTTGGGTGCCTCCCTTTGGGAATCTGCCATGGATTCTGTATCACACATTCTGTCGCACATGGCATCCTCTTGTAGATGCACAAATGACTGTATCATCTGTTTAATGTGACGTGTTCACCCACTATTTAGCACAGTGGGGTTATTAACAGAAGGAAGGCTTTCAGATCAGCTGTAATATAAATAAAAATTAATGTATCACCTTTGCACAGCTAGATGCAGCATACTTTGCATAATTAGGATTTGTAATCGAAAAAGAGCTTGTCCTCAGAAGACAACAGATGAAAAAAAACCCACAAACCAAACCTGCAGAGAGATCCACAAATGAAAGACTAAGCTAGAAATGGAGATTTCATTTTCCAATTATTATGGGTTAAATGCTGTCTAGGTTTGACGTCCTTGTTTCTCCTAGCACAGAGAAGAGCACTGAGGGCACCACAGAATTTTTTTGTCTCACCCTCAGGATTTTTTTTGTATGAGTTCAGTACAGGCTCTGCTAAAGAACAAGTGCTTCAGCATGGTGTATGCATAGGTTGGCTTGCAAGGAACTTTGTGTCTCTATGAAGCTCCAGGGTTTCACATCTGGGATATAGAGAGATCATTCTTCATAGTTTTGGAATTCAGATCTATAAGGCACATATGCAAAAGTGCTTTCTGTCTCCATATCTCTTTGTGTTGATGGAAAGACAAGAAGCTGACATATCCTATACAGAATACAGCGCCTTTGCAAACGTTGTGGAGTTAAGGGTTACTTACCCTACTCTTTTCTTACATAGCTTAATAACATGTTTTGGGGACAGTGGAGAAATTCCAGTGAGCATCAGCTAATGTCTAGTGTTGAATTTCCAATCCTGTGCTGTTTCATCTGTCAGAAAATTAAATGAACCTTGTAATTTTCTTGTTATTGCCTTATCTTTATAAGGAAAATTACAAGGTTACTTAATACAGGGTAAATATAGTGCTCTTAGAGAAATCTTTGTCCTTTAAAAGATTAAAAGAAGGAAGCTGATGGTAATTTTCTTTGTTTTTTCTGTTTGATATCCTGCTCTTTTGTCCCTTGGTTTCAACTTTCAGATAAAAACATTAATTGTTTATTTTCATATGTTAGTTTTGGATTATCAGACTTATGTCCATTTTGTTTCCTGTCCTCATACCTCACACCACAGCTTAGCTCCCACATTCTTAACTCCTCAGAGACTAGGTAAGATATTCAGCAGTCTTGCCTATAGACCACTTGTTGGCAGGCCATGTTGCAGCACAGCAATTCTGGGGCAGCAGGGAAGCTATCTTAGGAAGCAGAGGTGGCATCATTTGGAGTGTCCAAGGGCAAAAGCAGACAGAGTAGCACTGGTCTCTCATCTGCTGCCTCATTTGTTTGGCCTCTTGTTTAGATGATTCACTGAAAATATCATCTGAGTACTAAGTGAAAATCAAAAGGGCAATTCAGATCTTAGGAACATTAGGAATGACAAAATGTTATTCCTCCATGGAAAATCAAGAGTGCAGCTTGCTCTGCACATTCCAAGAGCAGTTCTGGTTATTGTCAAAGAAAAAGAAAGTGCTAACTATCATTTAAACATAAAACAGCAAGAATGGCTGGAGGTAAGGTATAGCTTGTATGTGGTGAAATGCTTATTTTTCTGTTCTGATGAGAGTTGTCTGGACAAAGATGTGATGAAGTTTTCTAAAACCATAAGGGGAATGGAAAAAAAGTAGGGAATTTACTCATTTTTATTATGTGAGAACTGGAGATAGCCATGCTATAAGGTAGCACATATAAAGCAAAACAAGGAAGCTCACATGCTGCAAATTAAAGTTACGGAACTCAATGCTTAAGGATATTGTAGAGACCAAAAATATTTAGGGTTCTCAAAGTGACTACACACATTAATGGAGAATTCCTAAGAGGGAGGAAGGGGATCTGATTGCACCCTCTATCACAGAATGTCCCTAAATGGCAGTGTGCAGATAGGGATGAAATACAGACGTATTCAACCTTTTCTTGTTACGCTTTTCTCATGGCATCTGTTACTGACTTGTGCCAGAGTTCTGAGAGATGGATTTTGTGTTACGTTCAGTACATTTGTTTATCTGTAGTACTTACAGCCAGCTTCAGCTTCTTCCAAACCAAAGATACTTTTTCTTTCCCAGAAGAAGGATGAGAAGGAAGAGGAAGGAGGAAGAAGCAGGGTTGAATGATTTCTGCATTTTGTGCATTGTGGAGCTTAGTGTTGCAACCCTGTCATGAGTGTGTGTGCTATGTCCAGCCAGTATTGTGGGGGTCCAATTCAGCACAGTCCTTTTTTGCTCTTTCTGACCTTTCAAAAATTATTTTCCCATCTTTTTCTAGCAGACAGTAATGCTAAGAATGGTTCTACAATGTTGTCAAGCCTATTATTTTGTAGCCAATACAGATGGATTACCAAGACCTAACTTGGAAGGTAGCTTTTCAACTGTTTGGATGGAGGATTGGATAGCTGAGGGAAAAAATGCAGGCAATTATTTCTAACACTGGGTTTCTTCTTTATCTAATCTGCAATTTTCTGAAATACTGCTATGTCTTTTATCAAGAAATAGTGGGTAGCTGGTTTGGAAAATCTTAGATAAGGAGTCTCTGAGGCAGGAGTAATTGGTTGTGGTAGATTGGGACAAATTAGTAGGCTGGTCAGCAGAATTGTTTACTATACTGTGTACATGCCACTTATTTCAGCCACTTCCATTGTGGTTTCCTTTGTCTCTATTTATTTATTTATCTATTTAACACTGAGATAGTCAATGACATTAGCTTACTTTCCTACATGAGACTGTCCTGAAGAACAAAGACACAAAGCATTAGCCTGAAACATAAAAATGTCGTATGTCCTCTTAGATTATACACAGTCTGTCTTTGAATGTTAGCATTAACCTTCAGTTCAGGAGTATCTGTAGATACAAGACTGAAAAAAATGCAGACTGACACTGTGGTATATTTTTTCATTGCAAATATTTACGTTTGTCTTCTGATGATATTTTCCAGGTATAGAAATAAGTTAGGAAACTATTACTAGAGTTGCTGGAGTTTCAGTTGCTTGAGCACCTGTCATCTGAATCAGTTTTATATCACAACTGCCTTAATTCAGTGACCATTGCACAGAAAATATCATTGTAGCTTTCAGATGTATGCCACCTTGATTTGTTACAGTCCCAGTGAAGGTGGATATAGACCTAATGATCTGAAGTGTGTTGTGCTCTCAAAAACTACTTTCCATCAAAATCCAAAAGTAACAAAAAATAAAAATAAAACTAGATAATGCTCCACAACCTTCAAAGGAGAACTTAGCTAGAAAGGGAATACATAGCTAGAAAGGGAAAAAGACAGAGAGAGAAACGACATGTGCAAAGAATTTGTTGCAGCAAAGTTTACTTTGCATTCAAAGCCAGAGACTGCTTGATGGCAGCCATGTGTTTGACTCTCTTATAATGACTGCAAGAGGTGTGAGCAAAATTAAAATGTCAAAATGGGTGAAAAAAACCGTGAATGTAGCACTCATCGCTATAACATTCGTGCAACCCCCACAATGGGCTGTTGAATGAATGTGTAGCATCAATGTGTCACAAGTTAGGCATGGCATACTTCTTGGTATGGAAAACACTCTAAATGGAAAGTCACAGGTATCTGTGGAAGCAGAGATAGGAAAATGATCAGTGACAGCAACCTATAGCCAAACATCAAAAATCCTACCTTTCTCGTTTTTCTCCTCTCCCGTTTCCCTCAATAGACATCTGTCAAACTGCAACAGGATTTCTACTGGCCAGTTTGTGTCTTGGAAATTGACAAGAGGGGAGAATCACTTTGCCTGGAATCCTTGCTAAATTACATGAAATCAGGATTTGTGCTGCATGTAAACTGTGTAAATCCAGCCAGCTTTTAAGTGAAAACCAATTTTGTAGTGTGTAAGTATCATTGATTTGTTAATCTGACAATTTTTTTAAACAAGCTGATGTGGATTAGCCAGTTCTGATTGTATGTCTCTTACAAGTCATTTGAGTGCTGGATAGCTTGGTGAGTAAAGCACTAAAAATTAACCTTTGAGGCCCCTGCCTATAAATAAATTATTGATCCTTAAGAAAGAATCAGATAATCTCATTAGATATAGTTTTCTGTAGTGTGAGTCTAAATCCTGCCATACAGAATCATTTATCGTAATAGACAATCTTTTTCCTGAAGCAGACAAGAACTAAGCTACAACAGAAAGAAAATCCTGCAGGAATTGGTATAGAAGAGCAGTGTGAAGAATTTCCAACCGATTTGATGCTTAAGGGATGTTTTGTTTCCCCTCCAAGTATTTCTAAGGGCTTTTAGCTTTTATGTATGCTTTTATAGCTGTATAGCCAATAATTCTCAGTCAGGGAAAAAGTGTCTCTGAAATGTCATGCATGATGGTATTCTGGAGCCAGACAGAAGTACAAGGAATGAATTTCTGATCCATGACATAACAGACACGAGTGGAAAATACATAGCAAGCAGTGTAACATTCAAAGGCAGAAGGGATATAGAGTTCAGTACTTAACATATAAATGACTGCTTAGAAGTACTTTACAGAAAAAAATAGTTAATGTGGTGTCAAAAGGTAAATGTACAAGTGATGAGACCTAGTGTTGTTATTTTTCACAACTGCAGCTCAGTGGTCTCCTGAAATGAAGCAAAGTCAAGTGAGCATTTTAATGGCATGAGGAAGAAAAAAAAAAAAAAAAGCTGAACCTTATCATTAGTTTAAATAATTTTACTTTCCATTTTGTAAAAGAAAAGAAGAAATAGAGGACACTCATGTCAAAGCTCTCTTTCTCTGTTGCTGGGCAAAGAGGAGCTGTACATGCAGTAGGCAGAAGGGGTTCCTTAGGGGACACCAGTTCTTACTTGGCTTATCAACCTGATAAAATGTTAGTATCAAGTTCAGATACACTGCAGTCTCAAATTCTGGTGTCTGCATCAGCATTCATAGTGACAAACTCTGTCAGTTTAGAATCCCACTAGTATAAATTTTTTTAAATTATATTTGTTTTGGCAATTGGAAAGGATTGATGCAGAAATACCTGTTAGCAAAGGGAGGGGGAAAAACACACATGCACACCCCTGCAACCCTCTTCAGCTGGACTGTGTACCTGTGGGATGAGAAAAATAATATGCATAATATAATATTGGGAAAGTAATTCAAATATCAGAAAAAATAGCATTGTATAGAGTGTCTGATTTAATGAAGATATATTGGACTTGTGATAACAAAAGTATTTTCAGTTTAAAAGTTTAAAGACCAAATAATTATAAGGCATAGCATATCTGTGTGTAATGTGGTAAAGATCAAGGATAGATTCTGTTGCTCTGGATTAACTCACAAGTTATTCGTGGTCATGTAAATAAAAACCGGGGGAGAATTCTGTAGCGTGGTGTGGCAGCTGTTCTGTACCAAATTGCTGGCGTAATCTCATGAAATTGCTTTCACTAATTCACTTCAGCGTAGCGATGAGTCTGATGGCATAATGCTGAGCTGTGGGGCTCTCTCCTGCCCTGCACATAGTACAGCATATCCATTTCCCACTGTGTTCCTGGTCCTCTGCAGACACTGAGCTTTAGGTAAATCGTGACTGCCTTGGAATGTAATCACTACAATGCAAGCACAGCCTCCTCTGACTCACTGAATGTGCCTGTGGCCTGTCCACCTGGCAAAGGCTGTTTTTTCTTTTATGCACGAGGGAAAAAGTTTAATCAATTCTTCTATCAGCATGATGACTAACCAGAGCAGATTTTTTTTCAATATTTTGCTGAAACCTCTGGGTTTTTAAAAATATATATTCCTCCAACAGGTAGAAATCATTCGGTATTTCTTCACTTGTAATAGTGTACTAGTTTTATCCCTTGTGATTGAAGTGTTTATCCCTGCTGATTAAGAAAACCCACACTAGGCTGGACTTCAGATGTAGAATAAAAATCATCAGGATTTTTTTTGTTGTTGTTTTTCTCAATATTTTTTTAAATGTGAAAGAAAGAGTGTTTCATTTATTTCATAGGCAAATATGAAGTTATGCACCGATAAAACGGATAGACCATCTCATTGACAGATTCAAAGAAAAGCATTCTTTATGAGAAGACACTGTATTGCTAATAAAGTGATCCCAACAGCCAAGTTTGTGCTGCTTAATTTGTTTCCTTGGAGTGATATTATAATTCTGACATACTGAAAAATCGCCTCACAGAGACTCATATTGCATTTGCTGCCGAGTGCCTCTTTGATATAACATTTGTTATTGTAGTGCTTGGGGTGTCTTCAGAGGAGTAATATTCTAAATGAACCTGGCTGTATCATCCCTTTAATGTGGAGTAGAATTTTGCATTAAATTTTCAGCTTATTTCAAACGTGTTTTGCCAGCTATTCATCATGAGTGATCTGTTCAAGTTTAGGGCCACTACATCAATATAAAGTCAGAAAAATCCTTAACACTTTCTCTTTGGGGAATCTCTCAGGTCGTTTCAATTCGTTTCCGTTAGATGAACAGACAGTATGATCTCTTGTATTTATGTCTGCCTGTCGGGTTCTTTACAGTAGAAACACGAATCAATCAATCCTGTTTGTAATGCAGGATTAGCCTGCCTCACACAATGTTATTAGAATTAGACCTGCCTAGTGACTTAATTACTTTTTCTTCTGTATTTAACTTTGGTTTTCATCCCACACCAGCTTTTTCACTCCCAGGGACACTCTGCTTCTTATGTTAGAGCAAATGTTGAAGAACATATGTATCATCTGACTAGATTTGCACAGACAAAAAATGAGAGCAGTATGTAGGCCCCCCTCAGTGGACTTCTGTATTCTGAGCTGCCAGTAAAATGTGAAAAGATTGCACTATGATGTCCTATTAGACCTCAAGACTGGAAGGACAGTTTGTATTGAACACGGGCATTTTTCATAATTATGTTGCCTGCGGAGTTGCCACCTGCCCTAATTTGATCTGATTATGGTGAAATGCAAAACTGTCCTCATTTCATAAATGGAACTTTTTCACATTCCCACACAGTGAACAGCAAGATATGCACACATGTATTGCTGCTGCAAAGGAGAAAGAAAAATATTACAAATAGACATCAATTAAGATTTGAACTCCTTCACCAGAGTGCAGGTCACTTTTAGACAATTGTTTCACTCTTTAGAGTTCTGAAAATTATTTTCTGTCTTAAGATCTCCATGAAAAGAGAAAATCATAGCCATTCATACAGATATGTCTGCACTATTCTGAGAGACATTATATATTCTGCAGCTTTTTTAAATTCTCTTTTGGTTGGATGGGCTTATTGTCCATGAACATTTATTTTTAGAGTAGCCTGGGCTTGCCTTGTAGTCTGAGTCATTTATGTAGCAATTTAAATATTTGTCTAAGCTCTCAGTGAAAAGCTCATGTTGAAGTTTTACAAATGCTTCATAGATTAAAGGAATAGTGTTTTTTTATATGCTGTTTATACAGAATGATGTCATATCCCGGGGAAAAAAAAAAAAGAAATGCAAAATTTGAAAGAAAAGCATTGCTGTTTCTGGGTCACTGGATATTGTTTGCCATTGTCCTTTCTCCAATAGTAATTTTGTGCATGCTTATGCATGTGTGAGTAAGAGAGTAAGACCTGCGTGTCTGCATCTTGGTTTTTCTGCAGATTTTTTTTTTAGGTTGACTTATTGATTTTCTCTGTACTGTGAACAGAAAATAACCTTTAAAAATTGTGTTTTAATATCCTTAAACACTGGTTTTGGAATTAAAAAGGTGGAAAGCTGTGCTTGTTCTCTGGCACCTGGCCACATTTTTCTTGATGGAGCAGTGGCTTATTCTATATTATGTAGTCAGTGTAATAAACTCACTTGGTAAATACAAATGAGATGGAAATTTATTTCAATATGAAGCAGGTGTTTTGTCTATAACTTCCAAAATTATAGGAGAACATTGTCCTTAATTCAACCTTTAAAAGGAAAAAGGATAAATATTTACTTTCCAAATGTCATTCTCAGCATTTGGGATTTATGGTATTGTTTACCATGACAAATATATTTCTGTTATTGAACCTGTAAAACATCTGTGTGAACTTTAGTTTAACTTCATCTTAGAAACCTTTTAGTATTTCTATCTTATACTTGCTTAGTTCTGTATTCAGAAATTGGCATCTTTTAAGGATTTTTCCTTCAGCAACTAGCAAATTAAATTCTTCTATAGTTACTTTTGCCTTGTGTTGACTTTTATTCAGGAGTAGTTGGATTTTCCCTGAGAAGACAATCTCCTCTCTCATAAAGTCTCCACCACATGCTGAAAGCTCCTGACCTCTCACTTCCCTTCTCAAAGGCACTGATCATCATCAAAGGCCAATGCCAGCATGAAGGTGGGAATTTGAGAGAACAGAGTTTTCTTTAGAGATTTCAACTACTTTTTGAATAAAAGATGAGAAAACCTTTCATGAATTGAGCTGATAGAGCTAAAAACCTAGCAAACTGAGAGTGAAGAGCTCCTTTCAGGCCAGATCCCTGCAATGAGATTTTCACTTTCACGGTTTGTATGGTAGAAGGTGTGAGTCTTCCAAAAGAAGTTTAAAATAGCAGTCTTGTATCATAACCAAAAAAAAATTAAAAAAAAATAAAATCACCTGGTTATGGTAGGCGCCCTTGACTTGTCCTCTTTGATGTAAAGAAACTATAGAAATTACTTCAATTAATTAAGAAGCATTTTAAAAAATGTTTTTTCTGTGAAATTTAATTTGGCAATGATCAAATCTTCCCACCTGCATGGGAAGAAGGGAGTCTCCTTTTTTATTTTTGCTTCTGGAGCTTCTCTGTGTGAGCAGTATAGGTCATAGCTCAATTTCTCATTACAGATAGACAGCATGGAATTTGTTGTGTTGCATGATTTTTTTTATTCACTGACTTTACTGAGAATTGTGTGGGTGAATTTACACCTATAATTTAAATTGGAATATTGAGCAAGCAGATGGTACAGACTATTCATCAAATATGTTTGCACTATTGTGTGGTTGCCCTGAAGTCTTAGTCTCTTGGGCAATACCGAATAATATTTCTTAGAAAATTTCCCCCCTCTGAAAGACTCTTTCAACAGTTTGTCACATAGCAGTGCAGAATATACAAAAAACTGCCAAAAATAACAAGCAGTGGCTTGCTGGCATTGCAGAACTCAATGCAATTCAGGGTTTGAATGCTGATGCGACTAAACGTTACTTGTTCGAGTGTGGTTTAAATGTTGTTTTAAATGTGCAAAAAGGAATCAAGGAAGTAGGTTCTAAACTAAAATGGCAGGTCAATATTCCTGCTGATATTTTTTGTGTCAAAGATTAAAAGAAAGAGCAGAAAATGGCTAATGTGGTTCATTACTTCTAGTCATTTGGCTTTAAAGCATCATTTAAAAAAGCAGTGAGTAACAGCATAGTGAAAGCCAGAGTTGTGTGCGACCTGAGAAAGCCAGACCAGCAGAATTTGCTACAATCACTTTATGTGATCCTTTCCTAGCTCTGATGAAGTCTGTTTGCAGAATTCTTTCACTTCATGGGATTAAAAAAAAATGTGCTCTGTGTCTCTGGAGGGTTTTGAATTTAAGAGCAGACAAAGATGTAACCTTTTCAGCTGGGCAACCAACATCTAACATCTCTAGTGACTGGTTAGAACAGGACAAGTATTGTGTCCTGACAATCAAGCTTTCATGAAACTTTCTTGACTAATAGCTTCAGCAGCCTTTTTGATAGTAAAATAATGTATAGGCCTTTTTACTGACCAGCTGTCAGAAGTCAATCAAGGGAAAAAAGCAAATTAACATGATACTGTTTGATGAGATCATGAATGAAGAGAAAATGGTATATCAATTCTGATTTCTTTTAAGAAAATAGGTTTCTAGTTGCGGATTGACCTTTGAAAAAGTAGGAATTAAATATGTCCTTTACTGGCACACAGTCTTTTTAAAAAAATATTACATTTTCTGTACATATTCAATTTGTTTGTTGGTACAGATACCTGTAAGCACCATTGGCTTAATTGTTGCTGTGATAGTTTGCTTGAGCTGAGGGGCTGCTCTACCATTTGTAGTTTTAGAGAGATTTATAAAGACTTGGAGGAAAGATCTTTACCATATTGACCTCTGGGTACAGAAACCACATGCAAGCTTTGCTTCTCACCTTCTCTGGTTCAGCATTGCCCAAGAGCAGAGCTGAGCTTTGCAGTCTAAATACATGCCTGCTGACTTTGAGAGGACAGTATTCAATGCTTCTTGCTTTTGAAATAAGCTTTTTTAATTTTTTTTTTCTCCACACCAATCTATAATATTGAAGCAGTCAAATGTGTCTTGTTTTGGGAATATATGTGTATATCTACTCATCTAGATTATCGTACAGAAAAAAATCATCTGCAAATTTGTGATTATTAATGTGGCATGAGTGCAAGTAAAGAATCACGAGTAATTTTTTAGTTTACTTTATTTGGTTTTGCTGGATAGGTAGTTTTTTACACCAATTGTAAGGTGGCCAATACAAGAAATTTGGGTACTAAAGGGTTGTCCCCAATTTTCAAACATACGGCTGACTGATTTCATGAAAAGGTTTTGAGTCTGTCATGTGATTTTATGATTAATGGTGGTCATTTATAATTGATGCTCCAGATGAAGCTGTCTGCCCCTGTGAATCCTCTGCATTTTCAGACTTGCAGACGTAAAGCATGGGACTTGAGATGACAAGTTATTCACAGGACTGTTTTATAACCTTTCTTTTTTTAAAAAAATTAAATCTTTTTATACAAAGGAAGAGGTATGTAAATATAAGTGTATGTGTACAAATTGATGAAGTTCTAAAGTTGTCTAAATTAGGAAATTATGTGGGCAGCTAGAAAAAAATCTCAATAATTTACTATTTACCAAACCATTGCTCATGAGTGTTGTAAAAAAAAATAGTGAAAATGGCTATAGTAACACCCTCTGTAGGATCTGTGAGAAAATACTTCAACATCTTTTCACAATGCACAAGCTGTATTCCAAATATAGCCTTAT
Source organism: Parus major (assembly GCF_001522545.3). Classification (NCBI taxonomy): domain Eukaryota; kingdom Metazoa; phylum Chordata; class Aves; order Passeriformes; family Paridae; genus Parus; species Parus major. The sequence continues at coordinate 36,919,407 of NC_031770.1, read as the reverse complement.
ATGGTTAAATTCTATAAATTACCTACTTGGTATTCTCTGTAATATCTTCATTGCTTTTCAGTAAAATATTTTTGCATTCCAGACATTCTCCTTAGTTTTGTCTTTGCTCGCATTCACATAACATTGAAAATGAGAGAAGTTCACCTGTAACATCTAAACATTTAATTAACACAAGCACAGTGAAGTCACTTTGTACTTTGAAATCACTGTCACTTCCCATAAGAACGGCCGCACCGTCACCAGCACAGGATTGCTTTTCACTGGGAGAGATGCAGACAGCAGAAATGTGGGGGAGGTTACAACAATATCCCAGTTAGTTCGACAATTTGGAGGAGACTGAGAAAGTAACAAATTAACACGTGCTACTTATGGGACTTCAAACGCGCTAAGTTTTGTGTGGAAGCCCAGTCTGACTCCAGCTTTCTTACTGCCCTGTTTCCACTCCCATTGTTGTTATACTCAGTGCAGGGATGTGCTCGTCCTGCCACTGCTGCTCACTCAACAGGGATGTCTGTGCTGTGCTGAGTAACTTGTACTCACACCAGGAGTCCCAATCTCCATCCCACTGTAGCTGAGGTTGGCTGTGCTCTGGATGCACACCTGCTATAACAAGCACTTCTGGGCTGCAGGGTTCCCTAAGTCAGGAAAAAAAAGAAGGCAACATATCCATTAATTTTCTAAGCATGAAGTGGTTATTCTCAAGTACTTAAAACATTTTCCAATGGAAAGCTTGGTTTAGCAATTAGCACTGTGAAAAGGTATCCTTTGAAGGACACTAATAGATATTCGTGCATGGTTATGTTCAGAGCCCACAAAAGGGATGTACTTTTCAGAATTAACAAGTGTTGATGCAGACATAAATTCTAAGAGAGAAATGGAAGTTGCACTGTGCTCATAATGTAAATGCTTTGCTTGCAATGAGCTAAATGCGAAGGGGAAATTTACATGCTCCAATGTTAAGCATGTGTAGAAATGATTGGAATTGCAGCTGTTGAGTGAAATTCAAATATTCTAACTTTAAAATTCTAAAAGGTACTTGTGTAAATCTTGCCAAGTCACCTTAAACTCCTCACTTAATGGAAATAAGGGGATATTTTTTTTTGTGCCTGTCCTGGATGGTGGGAATTATGCTGTGAAAGCATGTATTCCTTCTATCAACTATAAAGGAAGCATGCAAGGAATATATTAGACTCATATAGCCAACATTTTGATGCTTAAATGCATTGAAATGAATCTCACACAACGATACCATTTGGGGAAAGATGAAATTTAAAATGCAAAGCATGAAATAATGCTGCAAACGTATGGTAGAAGCTGTAGCACACAGCCCTGCAGTGGAGATACGTACGCTTGTAACTGTGGTCAGGGAAGACATTTTGGGATTTTCTTTGATTCTCTGAGTGATTGAGCCAGGACACCTCCATCCAGGTGCTGGTAGACAGGATCACAGGGACAGCCCCGCTCCGGGCATTGGGCACCTCCATGGTTTGGGGAGGGCAGGGCTCTGGGGAGCTGGACATCAACTTGGGTGCAGGTGGGTGAGGCAGGGCTGGCATGGGGTCCTGGCTGGGACACTGGAAGGGCACTGACACTTGTGTTACCCCTCAGTTGGCTCTATTTGTAGCAGCTGGCATATTTTGCTTCCATTTTGCCATTTTATGCAACATTAAAGGCTTGGTTTAATTTTTCCTTTGCTTTCTCTCTGAAGAACATAAGTCATACAGAGGGATAATTTTAAGAAAAAAAAAAAGCCAAAAAAACAGAAGCTAATTTTGTCTGAGAAAAACTATATGAAGATTTGGGTAATTAAATTGGTAGTGGTTAGAATCATAGTTTAATTACAAGTGTAGTTGAAAATGTGTGTTCAGACCAATTCAAATCAGGGTATTTATGATGTTAGGAGACATCAAACCATCCTTCCTAAATCTTGCTTCTTTATTCTTCTATTGGAGATACATGTACATATATGAAAAGTTAAAAAATACGTTTGTGAAGATAATACCACAATTTAAATTGCAAGTTTACAGTTACACATTTCTGTAACTTTAAATGGACCTTTCATTCATAAGTGCAGCATTTGGAGTTAAATTATAAAGCAATATCAAGTAATAACAAAATTATTCAAACAAGTAAACTGGTGTATGATGGAATGTGTTGAAGCAAATATAAAACGCTTAAATTTAATTTAAGTAATAAAACTTTAAATAGAGGCAAAGCAATTACTTCTTGTGGCTTTATAAAGCTGCTGGCCCTTTGAGCTGAGCATCATCCCTTCATTATTTTTCATCTTAGACTTAGGCTCATTCCTAAAACCTCAAATTAGTTTTATGTATCTGATTGCTCTAAGGTTAATGGAACTATGACAGAGTTAAAAGTGGTGTAAAAGTATTAAATATTTGCATCAGTTTTATATTTCTTGTGTCTTGCTCCGCCTTCATGGTTAGGAAGAACCTGTAATAGTCACTGTAGCTGAGAACATACTAAACACATAGACTTGAATATGTGCTGAAAGAGGCAACAAATAAGCAATTTAGCTGTCATTTTATCTGTCTGCAGGTGTCCTCAATCCTGCGTTTTGGCTTCTGATTAAAGCCAATTGTCCATGCTTTTGCATTGTTTCTTTTTAACAGTCTTATGTGTAATTATTATTGATTTTTTTTTTTAATATTCCTGTGGTTTGTTTTATGTCTGTGGAAATTTCATGAAGGCTTGTACTTTTAAAGTAATAATTGGGAGCAGGGAAGTGAAAAGTTTTGGCAATTCATTATAAGGGACCATTCATTATAAGGGGTTCTATAGGACAGAGGGCATAAAAATTAATCCTCAAACCATTCTATATAAAATAGCAGAAATCTGTAAAGTGCAGTTTATTTATGTCATTTGGTAGGTTCTAGTTTCACATCAGAGACTTAGAAAATATCATTTTCTATAAATGTCTGGTGTGTACAGTTTGCCAGTGAACCCATCAGGTGCTGTGCTTAACTACTAATAATTTTCAAGTTTCCATGTGTGCTTTCATATATGTTAATATGTTGGTGGATATATGGAGGAGTTTGTGGGTGAGATAACAAATAGTTCTTAATGGTTTTGAGCAGAGGGTTTGTTTTTTTTAAGTCTCTTTATGTTTTATTTTTGGAATGGTTATTTGTTATACCCTTTGTCTCTAGTCACAGTGGAGGAGTTCAACATAATTTAAGACTTTTTCAAAACTCACAGGTATTTGAAAAAATAGATTACAGTGTGAGAGCATGTTTTACAAAGGTTGACTTACAGACAATAAAAAATTAAAAGTAGAAATAGGAAACATCTGAAATATACCCAGAATATTAAAAAAAAAAAAAAAGAAGAAAAGAAAAGAAAAGGAAGATTTCTTTTTTCCCTGAAATTATTGCTTCTCAAATGTGACAGTCTGAGATGACTTACAGACAGCAGACTGTTAAGATGTGTCAGTATAATTCAATATTGTATGCATTTGCCATTTCTGAACTCATTGCTGAAAAGAATCATGCCAACAGTGACATAGTTTTTAAGCTCTCGCTCTTTGCTAGTAACGTCAGGATCTGTTGTATAATCAGCTAAGCAAGATCCAAAAAATCTGAACTATGAAAAGAGTGAAAACTAGGTTGGGCAGGTCTCTGAAAAACAGACTGTACAAAATATTGCATTTGGAAGGGGATGCAGCAATGGCTGACTAGGAACACTTAAACATGCGTGTTTTTCATAGAATCATAGAACAGTTTGAGTTGGAAGGGACATTTATAGGTCATCTTGTCCAGCCTTCATGCAATAAGCAGCAACACCTTCAACTAGGTCAAATTTCTCAGAGCCCTGGCCAACCTGACCTTGAATGGGGCAACCCATTCCAGTGTTTCACCACCCTCACCATAAGAACATTTCTTTCTAATATATCTAATATCTAATATATCTAATATCTAATCTAAATCAACCCTCCTGCAGTTTAAAACCATTACCCCTTGTCCTTTCCCCATAGGTCCTTCTAAATTGTTTGTCCTCATCTTTCTTATAAGCCCCCACCAAGTTCTGGAAGGCTGCAAGAATGTCTCCCCCAAGCCTTCTGTTTTCCAGGCTGAACAATCCCAATTCTCTCACCTCTCCTAATAGGGCAGGTGCTCCAGCCCTCTGATCTTGACCTTGCTCTGAACCCACTCCAACAGATCCACATCCTTCTGATGTTCTGGGGACCACAGAGCTGGATGCAGCACTGCAGGTGGGGTCTGCCAGAGCAGGGCAGAGGGTCAGGATCCCCTCCCTCTCCCTGCTGCCCACGCTGCTCTGGATGCAGCCCAGGACATGTTTGGTTTCTGGGCTGGAAGTGCTCCTTGCCAGCTCACATCCAGCCTCTTACGCCCAGCACACCCAAGCTGTCAGGCCTGCTCTTAATCCATTCATCTCCAGCTTGTATGGAAGAAAGAGTATCCATGTAAGGAGTTCTTAAAGAGGAGATTATATCATTTTTGTGTGAGGGCAGAATAGGATGGATTTCTGGGGAAAAAATGGTACTCAGGAAGTGTATGAAGTGAATGATTTCAAGGAGGATGGAGAGAAAAACTTCTTTCTAGGGAAGAAAAAGGAAACCTTCCAATTCTAAGGAGTTTAGTGAATAATAAATTGGAAAGGATAAGAAGGAAGAAAGAAATACTTGATTGAAGTAGAAGCTGTAAGGACTCCAAAAAGCAGAATGCAGTTTAGCTGGTGTTCTAAAGCTAACATCTGTCAAAGATTAACAGGCAGCATTACATGAAATCATAATTATCCTCTACACTTAGAAATTCCTATGGCACTATGCAATCAATGCAGATATTTTCAGGGAAAATCATGTGCAGGAAAATATATTGCTAATTATGTAAAAACTTGAGGCTAAGAGAGAGGAACCATGTTTTATACAATAAGTTTTGATTTGAAACACAGCAGATAACAGTTCTGGACTACAACTCAGGGCTCAGGTCAAGCAGTTAGTGACACATAGTTGGATGGAGATGTAAATCCCAGTGAGAATACGAGAAAGTGCTGTGTAGCAATGATTCTGGGGTAGGAGTAACGAGGACAATTAAGTGCATTGAGAAAGAGAAAGAATAAACAGTGCAGAGGAAATGAGAAAAAATTAAAAGTGACACACAGGTTGTGGTTCTAGAAGTTGAGGAGAATAAAATCTGATTAAGAAATAATCACTTAGCGCTAAAACACACATTCAAATACGTGTGCATGTATGTTTACCCTTGTGCATGAGGAAGAGGTGGGTGAAAAGAAGCCTATAAGAATATCATAGGTTTCATTAAATGCAAAGAAATACTAAAATTTAGTAAGAGACAATTCATTAGTAGGCAATTCTTACTATATGCTTAAACCTGGGCCAACTTCAAACCTTGTCTTACTTTTGTAAGGGTTTGCTGATGAAGTTAGGTAGATGGTGCATTCTTCACCTATTCCCCCTTGGAATGAAAATAAAACATTTACCAGTAAGAAGGCTGACTTGAGTAAAATTTAAATCAGCTCCCTAAGAGGAAAAAATTTTGTGAATACAAGACTTGTGCTAATGTAACTGTGTCTATTTTGTGCCTTTTTAGTTATGTTGCTTCCAAGTGTAGTCTTTTCCTTCTGCATCCCTAAGACGGCTACACCAATAGAAAGTGTGAGTGTAGGCCATGTCTCATTCGCCTTGAGTAAAACCATGGTGGTGGTGGAGACTTTCTGATAGTTATGTCCAAATTCATTTGTATTCTTTTAATGGCAGTCATTAAGAATAAAAGGTAACTATTTGTAGTAGCATCGACAGAAAACCAGGTTGGAAAGACCATGGTTCCTCCCATTTTCTGTGGGGAACTGTTGCTTTTAATTCATTTTAAGAAATTTTCTTTGTTCACAAAGAGATGCTTTAATTTATGGTAAAAAGAGTAAAGCCCAGATAGCTTTAACAGTCTGCACTTTCATCCCTTGTCAGGAATTAGTCAAGTAGTGTACAGAAGTCATTCACAAAAGTAGTGTACAGCAGTCTTGGATTTCATCACCAGGAGGGTATCCACAATTTGAACAGGTCACTAAAGTGCATGGCAGCTATCAAGACATATTCTTTCTTACTGGCTGGTACAGATGTGAAAGTTTGTAGTGACTGAAAATTAATCTCATTACAAAATTCTGGTAAATCACTCCTCTGCCTGTTTTCTTGGTTTGTGAGTTACCACCAGTGGGTAACAGCCGTACATATGTGAAATGGGTTATATTTGTAACAGCCAAAGTTAAAGCGATCTGTGGGGCCTATTAAATCCTTCAGGGAATCAGGAAAAGCATGTATTATTCTTAGAAATAAGTCCAAACCTGTTGTGTGAACCAGGATTCAGCTTTGGGCAGCTCCAACGTTTTGATGTGAGATCCTCTTTTAACAGGCTTTTTGGCTTATACTAAGGGTTGGCAGTATCTGGCAGACAATACTGCCCTTTTCATCTTGCTTTTGTTTGTAGTCCTTTGGGGAAAGGGCTAAAATATTCGGAATATAACCTTTCTAAGTGTTCTTGGTAGCATGCTCAGAAATGTGGAAGGATTATAGATAGATGGTTTTCAGCATTCTGGTGCCTGCAGAGCCTTGGCTAATCTTTCTAATCTTCTTTATCTAAGGTAATCTGTATATTCTATCATCTCTGCATCTATGTGTCTTATGCTGAAACTGCACTGATGGGAAGCTCTAAAACACTTATTTTTGTTTCTTTCCAACAGCTGGCTGTCCAGATTCCTTGATTAAAGAACTTCATCACTTCAGGATTCTGGGAGAAGAACAGGTGAGTTAGCATCCCAAAGGCAGCGTCTTAATGTCATGAAAGATAGACGCTAATGAGACAGTTTCATCTCTCTCCAGGGAAACAGAGTGTATCTCATGACCCCCAAAGACCTGAAATGTGAGAAAAAAACCATGCAGGAGTTATATGTGAAAGCTGGGGTTTTTTTCATTCTATCCGTCAGCCTTGACAGGTTATTAATTGGTACATCTGCTACCTGCCACAGTTTTTAGGCTTTTGACTACAGCAGTAAACAGACTCTCTAAAGCAGCAGACAGACAAACATTCTGACTACGGGATTGGTACTTACAGCTGCTCACGATATTATCCATCCCTTTGTGTGTCCTTTTTTCTCTTTTAAAAGAGCATTTCTCATAATTATAGCTGTGCTTTGCACTCCGAATACTATTTCTGCAGAAGGACCTTACTTAGGAAAGCATAAATGAAGTATGCTTTACAACACTCACAAGAAGACCAGTTATTATTTTGTCAATAATGAAATTAACAAGCAGAGGTATTGAGAAATGGCCTTAAATTTTGAGAGACAAGTTGAAATTTCAAACCCTCAGTGTTTCTGGAATTCAAGCTGTCTTTTTCTCTGAAGTATTCCTCCTAAGGTAGTGGTTACAAAGCTTACTTGTACGACACAGAGCTCCAGGTGCTAGGGACCCAGGGGCTGAAAGCCCAGCATTAGTGTCTTGTACATGACAATATCCACATCTTTTAATGAACCTGGCACCAAGGGACTTGCACAAGGTTGCATGAGGGCTGTGAGAGAGGTAGGAGCAAGTCCTGAGATTTTACTTCAAAGTCTCGTTTCATCATTTTAGAACAGATTGTATCGTTAAGAACACCCTGTTGCTTCTCCTTTCCCTGTCACTCTCCCTTTTTTTATTATAATTAAGGCTGCTGTTACAATTTCTAGACTTCTAATTTTTCTCCACCAGCCCCCCACTTCAGTTATTATAGAGAGTCACAAGTCATGTTTCTGAAGGACTCAGCTTTTCCTTAGCAAGAGATAGTGGAAGCAGGAATCTGGTGAGATTGAGGATTTAGAAGAGGAAATGGAAGAAGTTACGACCAGGACTGATGGGGTAAAGAGACTGATTAGAGCTACCTGACAAATGGAGGGCAGAGTGAGATGAAGCTTGGCTAGAATGGCGAGATGGGGTTGATTCATGGAAGGGGTTGGGAGTAGAAACCAGAATGATAAGGAGAGGGGTCTGACAAGGAACATGGGCCTAGGGCTGGAAGGGAATGACCAAACACAGAAGCTTGCTGAAGAGACTGGTAAATAAAGGAAAATCTGCACTTAAGCTGCGTAAAGAGGTGAAACTAATCAGTCTAGGAAGAGTGGGACAAAAGGAGAAATGTGAAGGAAAAGGAATAGCTAAACCAAAAGGCTGCAAGTATGAGAGAGAGAACTGAATGAGACAGACCTCACAGCTCCCCTGGAAAAGCCCTAGAATGGAGCTGTGGACCTCAGCCTGACTAATGATCACAGACAGAGCAGTATTTAACTGATGGACTTTAATCAAATAGTGAACATTGTCATGAGGCTTGAGTTATTCCATTAGCCCATACAAGTATAAGGATTGTTGCAAATATATTCTGTTCCTACAAAAGCATTGTTGTCATAAGTCTACTGAGGACCACAGTAGCTTTTGTTTGAAGTTAACTCACACTTCGATATTCAAGAAATATATTGGTGCAAAATCAAGACAAAAAAAAATTAAATACCTCTGAATGAAGAAAGACAAAATCCTTATTCATGGGACTATTTAGTTCATACATTTATTGAGTTAGATATTTGCTTTCTAAAAATATCTAAAATGTTTCTTTTTCTGTTATGATGCCTACTAGATAGAAAAAATTCATAATTAATTATAACACTGTTTTATTCAGACTCTTTACGATTTCAGTATTATAAACCATCATATATTTTCTTCCAGTCCAAGCAATAGCCAAAGAAAAATAGGGACATGTTCCTGCTTCATATCCAATCTTGATTTATTTTTAAAGTGCTTATGTATTTAAGGCCAGATTATAAAAGCAGAATGGACTATTGTGATAATCTGTTCTGATCTACTTTAGAATACACATTACATGACTTTTTTGGATTAATTCTTGTTTAAACTGCAGTATATTGCCCAGAAAAGCGTCTATTCTTTGTTTACAAATCACTTGCAGACTTTAGATCCTATTATACCTCTCAGTAGTGAAAGGCAAAGTATTTCTAGTCTCTTTCCTTTCCGCCACTCCACCTGCACCATCATATTTCTTGTGTTGCATATCTTGCATTCCTCAGAGTTCAAGCAAAAAAAACCCCTGGTGTCCCACTTTTGTTCACTGAGCATTTGTACTCTATAAATAAAAATACAAATAAACTGACCATATAAATGGTCATATAAATGTAAATACTTAGCATATGTAAGTACATAACATAAAATAACATTTGTTGATGTTGTTAGGAAAGAAAGGTTTTGAGTGGCTTTCATGATCAAACCTCTTGAAAACACGTGTCTGCCTGTCTGTCTGAAATATCTTTATTTAAATATAGGCAGTTATGAAAACCTAATGCTGAGAAATAGAAGTTTGAAGACTTGATGATCAATATTTTCTTGAAGGGGCGGTATAATAATAAGACTCTTGTTTAAATAATCAAATTTCTTAGTAGTCTTCTGGACATGTAAAATTTCCATCTCTTCTATTCTGTTGGGAACATACATTATGGGAAATTTATTCTAGCTGGAAAGTCTATCTTTTAAGGTTTAGCCACTCCAAATAAGATAGTTTTTAAAGAGGGTATCAGTTTTGAACTTTATGGAAAGGCACACTCATAGTCTGCATGATGAAATAGAAGAGAACAAGCTTCCCTGGTCCATGATATGCATTGGGGATATCTAACTTTACACATAAAACCAGCTTCCACAGCAATTGGCTGAAAATGCAACAAAAGTACACTCAGCAACAGATTGCTGCCCCACTTGATACTCTTTGAGATTGTGTCAGAGAGTCTGACCCAGGAATAGTCTCCAGAAGCAACTTTTTCTAGTTTCTTTTGGACCCCCTTGTCACAGACTCTCCCAGCCCACAAAGGTCTTTACAAGGCAAAGAGAGTGTTCTGCACATGGAGTCCCACCTAGGAGAGATAAAGCCTGAAGCTTTTTAATGGCCCAGAGCTCTGCTGAGCTTTCTCTTGCAATTTGCTCTCACTTTTCTTAACCCATTTCCCCTAGCTTAATGGGCACAGCCCAATCTTCTGGCTAGGTCCTCCATTTCTTAAGTATCTGAGATACAGTCAGGATTGGATTGAAAGATTTATTAAATGGGGAACTATTGAAAAATAGCCCAATGTAAGAAAGTCTCCTGCAGTAGCCATTTGCCCTGTCAGGCTGGATGTTTCTACAAGTGGTGATAGTACAAGCTGCTTACAAATATATGCTAAAAATGCACCAAATATGGGCTGTTTTCAAATCCAGTGGCAGGCAGGTAATTCTACAAGCCAATGCCAGAGACAGCAGAGAAAACATGCCAAGCATAAACACCACAATATACCAGCAGAGCAAGATGACTCGCAGTGAACTGTTATGGAGTCTCCCTAATGGCTCTGTGAGAAACCTCCCTCTTGTCCCCAAAGTGATAAAAAAATCTTGTTTAATTGTTTAAATGGAATACTGTGATTCATGAATAAAATCGCTGCTACATCTGAAGGCTGGAAGGGGAAACAACTAACATGAGAGCAAGCAATCTGCTGCTATACCTGAGTGCCCCCAACAGGTCACAGCACAGATGAAGCAGATGACTTGCTGGTGGCAGGAAAGGAAGCTGTGAAGTAATGTATAGCTGTGCTTCCCTGTTACATCATCTGCTCTGCCAACTTTGCAGAATGTATTGGCCAGTTCCTTGATATTTTGACAGGGGAACGATCAATTTTAACAGATCTCTCCCATCAGCTGCTACTGAAATTCATATCATTGCTCACTTTTTTTTAGAGCTGTTGTGAGCATTTATATCCCTGGAATCTGAACAAGCCTGAGTGGGGACAGTTTTGTTTTGGGGGGGGTGGAGTGCTTGTGGAATTTTGGTTTGTTTTTTGGGGGCTTGGGGTATTTTTCCAACATTTCCTTGTCAATTAGGGAAAACCTAGGCCAAGGAATACCCTAGAATACTGTATTTTGAAAATCTGCAGATGCACATCCCCATGATCTTCAAAGGGGGTGTGGGCTTGCGCTAGTTTTCACAGTGAGCTGTAACTTTAGGAGATACAGAAATCAAGTATGAAATGAACACATCATGGTTAGACAACATTTAACATTAGTTGAGGTTTGGAAGGATTTTGTATACAGTGTGTGGATGTGACAAGGTTGATTTTTTTTTTTATTGCAATACTTGCTAGAGGAATTTTTTTTTCAAATGCATGCTACTGAGTATTCATGTAAAGTCAGTCTTACAGTAAATGATATATATTTACCCATTCAGGCAAAAGTAATGTCATATGACAATTCTAATTAATCAGCTGAGTTTAGTACAGGAAACTGTCAAATATGATCAACAAAGTGCTTCTGAAGTATTTCTGGGTTAAGATTTTTTGATAACTACGCTTGGAAAAAATATAAGCTATATCTCAGTAATTCTAATCAATTAAAGAACAAAATTAATTTTCATTGGATGATTTCTCCAGTTCATAATTACTAAGCTAAAGCTATTTTGCTATTATTCCAAAACTTTTATCGTTACAAGTGCAGTTACTTACACCTCTGCTGCTTCCCACCCAGTCCCCTGGCTTCAGCTGCTATCCACTGCAAGTGATACCTACAGACATCTCTCATTTTTCCATAATAGCTCTTTTCTCTCCACCTCATTTGGCTTTGTCACCACAGTCCCATCACTTGCTCTCTAAGACTGACCTACTGCATTTAACTCTTGATCCTCTTTACACCGCCTTTTTTTAATAGCTGCAACTTCAAAACAAACTTTATAGTTTTACAACTTCATATGACTAGTGACATGCCTCTCTTTCCTATGCTATACCTTTTCCTATGCTATACCTCTTTCTTTTTCTCTGTGCTATACCTACCTGGAATGTCTCCTAACCACCTTCTGCCCTCACTCAGAGGTAATTGGGATTCATATGAATTCCTCAGTTTTGTCGCTTCTGGATTATCATAACATTAGCCTTTTATGTTCTTGTCATAAGCAGGATATCTCGACACTCTTACACTTTTTGAACTTATTGTACAGTAGGCAAGTAAAAGTCATTTATTTTTGGTTCAACAGCTGAAATAAAGAATGAATGGAAAGAAAGTAGAAGGTGCTTAGTCAAAACTAATTCAAAGGATTTTTTTTTCTGTCAAAACCAAAAAAAAAGTGTCATTTTATATAGAATTCAAATTTCTCTTCCACCCAGCTTTTATTTAATTCAGAGGGAAGGTTTGAACCCCAGTGTTCAGGATCTCAGGTGCATGTGGAAGTTAGGATTTCTTCCATCCTTTGGATATCTTTGATCTTTCAGGGAATAGACATGCATTCACTCTTATGACCTGAGAACTGGGAGCCATTATCTGCTGCACCAAAACTCAGTTCCACAGTTTGCAACAGCATAAGCTGTTCTTTGCATCAATTACAGCCTTGATGGCTGTTACTTGTAGTGGGAAGAGGAATGTGCATTTGAGCTTCACAAGGGTCAGAAGAAACTGAATATTTATCTCTAGCATTCAGTCTATTTAGACTGATCTCCCAAATACCTGCTGGAAGATCACAGACTTCCAGTAGTTTTTAAATACAGTGCTAACCTGTACACTGTGTTCAGTCTCCTTTTTTATAAGCATCATATTGCCCCTCATATATTTGGTATATTCGGTTTGACTTCCAATACAACCTGCTTCAGTGTCCTCGGTTCTTTGTTTTCCAATTACATATTCTTCATCTTGTGCTTGATTTCATATCATTCCGCTAACTGCAATCTTTCTTTTTTCTCCCTGTTTCTACTCCACTTTAATTTTGTCTGAATTGTGGTGCACTGGTCCAGTTAGAGGTTTCTTACCTAAGCATTTTCTTCAAAAATGCCTTACCCAATTTCCATAACTCTCCAGTCAGGCACATTCCAGCCCTCTAGAGGTGGTTGTCTTTCTTGTCTCCTTGGGTGTTCCTGTGGTAACAAGGAACTCATGCTCTGAACTTGCTCTTCCAATCTGACCAGGGGCCGAGAAACCCAAAAACTCAGGAAAAATAAATTAGGGCTGCTCCATGGAGAGGCATGTCAGTCCGTCACTTTTTAACCTGTATTTTAGATGACACATTTTTAAGTATTTTTACTAGTCCAAGGAGTACTGGTTTCATACTGTAAGTTGCCTAATTACATTATGGAACTGATTCTTGAGTTTTTGTATGTGCATAATATATATAAATAAAGTGCTTAGTCTACATTATGGACCAATAGCCTCCACAATCTAATTTTGAAACACACAGATGGTTATTTGATTTATAGGAGCAGTAAAAACAATCTGACTCCAGAAAGTAGATTTGCTTTCCTCTGAGACTCTTACATGCAGTTAAAGAAACAAGTAATTTAATTATGTTTCAGAGATTTGGGCTTTACATCTACTGTTATACTTTTGTCCAAAGTTGTCTGCAAGGCTGCTACTGAGCAGATGCTTTTAGATGTGGGGGAGGAAAAAAAAAGGAAAATAAAGAAAACAACACTCAAAGTGCAAAAGCAAAATTAAAATGGCTCAAGGTATACGTGCTGTGGCAGGGGGATTGGAATAAATGACCTTTAAGACTCCTTCCAACCCAAACCATTCTATAAGTCTATGATATTAAATCATAATTTGTAAATTAATTGACATGGCCAGGAATCACTGTGTTTATGAAGTGTGTTTTGCAGGAGTTTTGTGCATCCAGGAGCATTTCAGTTTTGTTTTGGTATCTGAATCTCAATGTAACTGGAAAGACTGCAATCTGGAGTTAACGTGTTATTCCTGTGTCAGCCCAGAGATTTCATTTATATTACCCTTGATTTACAGCATCAAATGATTGAATTTCCACTGCTTGATAACCCAGTATCATTCTAAGAGTCAAAGGAAACCATCCCAACCTGGATAGCAGAGAGCAAGGAATAAATGGTTACAATTATCCAGCCTCTGTATCTATGTCATATTGTAATTTATAATCTAAAGGCCCTGACAAGTCTTTACAAACAAAGGTTACACAAAAGAACTTCATTCTGTGGTTGAAATACCATAATAAGTATTATAAATACAGCTTTTTCTACTCCAAATTGTATTCCCTGAAGAGTATAGATTTGGGTTGACTGGGACAATTCACAGTTTGAGGGGAAGGTTCATAAAGGGATGAAGTTTTCAGAGAACAAACAGAATGCTTTACAGCTACCTTGTTCATATACCTTTAGCTATCTTAGTACCAATATTTTAAAGCAAATTGTATTTATGAATCTTTGGGGTTTTTTTTTTCCCAAATAGGCATTGAAATATATAGTTCTGTGGGAATCCAGCAACTATTTACTGACTTGTATTTCTGAGGACCTTGTTACAGAAGCACACAGATGCCTGACTTGCTTTGCCTGGAAGCTGCTTTCTAGCAGCAGTAGATGGCTGGTGATTTCTGTGTAATTTTGTGCCACTCATTACCATAGTATTTGACGTCCTCATGACTATTAATGGATTTTTCCTCTTAACATTACATTGAAATCAGCAAGTATCATTCTTCCTCTTTACAAACGGGGAACTGATGAGAAGCATAGATTAAATGACTTACATGAAAGCCACAGGAAGGCTGTGCTGCTGCCAGGAATGAAATCAGGTGCCATGAATGCCAGTTCCATCAAGTTTCCCATACATTATACTTTGTGAGAGGCTTTTCCTAAAAATAATTGGAGTTACTTTCCTCCTTGTAGCATGCAGAACAGTTTTACATATGATGAGTGCATCTCTAAATAGGAGGCACACTGATAAAAATTGAGTAATCTATACTGTGAAATACTTTGAATGGACAGAAGAGCTAGATACATCTTTCAATGACAGATCCTTATGTGTTAGATATCTAGCGTTAGTTTTCTCAGCTTCAACCATAGCACTTCCATAGGACAACTGATGTTACCTATCTTAGACATAATATCTAACTCAGGCTAAATGCCCTCGTTGGGATCTTATTTCTTTTCATTCACTTGGGGCCTTGTTTAGGCTAGATGTTTCATTTTAGATGAGCTAAAATTCTGGGAGTGCTTCACAGTCTAAGCTATTTAGATACCTAAACCTTGGTTTTAAAAATAGCTTAGAACAGGTGAGTTAGGATCAGAATTATTGGAACTAAAGCAGCTATTGTAAGAGTCACCTAATTTCAGATACCATTATCTAGTGAGTTGTCTAATCTCTCATTATTTTTAAATAAACAGGGCACTTGAGGGCTCAGTTCTTATTCAGATATACAAATGTAAGGAGTAAAGATGGATTGCATCCCATCTCTCCTGTTACTTATAAAAGAAGTCTACACAACCCATGCAGCTATAGGCATCATCACTGTGGAAATTCAAACTAAATTAAATGAATTCTCTGTTAGGTCTCCAGTTAAGAGGCGAAGAAAACCAGTGGGTGTTGTGTGCTGTAATATCCTTAAATATCTCATCCAGACATGTGATCAAAAGCACATCATGGGCTCCAAAGACATTTAAGTGCTCTTGGAAATTTACTTGCTTAGTGCATGTTGGTTACATGAGTCCAGTATAATATATATAGCTGTGGTGTATAGGAAAAAAATGTCTCTAATAGATATGGTCGGTCACTGTATGCAAATAGCTAATTAATAATTCATGATAAGTGTTTTAGTCCTTTAAGATTTTATAAATGCTACCTTAATATAAAGTGAGTCATTTTGTTTCAGGCCACTGAATAAAGAGCATAAGTCCACATATGTTTTGTAGATTGTGTTATGGCAGCAAACATGCATATCTTCTGCTACTTTGTGTTTCAGTTGGTTGCTGGGTTTTAACTGGGCAGGACACAAGGAAAAAGAAATTGGAAAATGGCATAAATGTGTCTGGACTTTGAAGGTAGAAAACAGGCTGGTAACTAGATATCAAGATATGCAAATGAATTTAACAGGATAATTTTTTTGGCTGTTACACTGTGAAAATCACTGGTGATGGTGCCATACTGACTTGGCATGAGTCCTGTGCTGAGCCAGTATAAAATGTCAAATTTGTTGGACAGAAAATTATGTTCCTGTCCACCTTGACAGTAGGTAAACTTGACATTTACATTCTATATCTTTCCCTAACAAGATAAATTAAAAAAAAAAAGGAAAACAGAAAAAGAGATTAAATCAGAGGAATCTCTTCATGCCCTTTTAGGCTAAGTTAATGGCTGGAAAGTATATTCTTTTTTTTCTGCTAAGAATTTTTTATGTAGATGCTGACAGAATCTCAGCTACAATGTCACTGGTGTTTGCCTTCATAATGAGAAGCTGTTAACAATCCCACATGCAGCACAAAGTTCCCTCTTAGCAGGGTAAGACAATCACCATCCTCACCTTCAGGTGCAGTCTGTGCCCTGAAGAAAAATTAGGCTACTGGAGAGTTTTGAAGCTATGGTTAGCTATATTTCTATAAAGGTCAGCCAAATTATTCAGAGTATTCATCACGTATTTAGTGGAAGTATCACAAACTTTGCTGAAAATTAGGAGTGTCCAGCATTAAATATTTATGTCATTACTCTGGGTTCAAGCATAAAAACACAGGAAAACACCAGTTGACTTCCTGAGGCACTGCATTCAAGGAGACTTTGCAGACATATCTTGCACATTTCTCAAAACACTATTAATTTCTAAATACAAGATTCTTAAGTCAGAATTTCTGGCTGTCATTCATACACTGAAAGGTATTTTGAAGTATTTTTCTCCTTTTAGATTTTGCTTATCTTTTCAGAGGATTTTTGGATTTTTCATTAATTAATAAAGTTGGATACTTTAAGTTTGGTAGATTTCTTTTTCTGTAATGCTAACTTTTTGTCTATATGTTATAGTATTTTAAGAAGGTAGTTTAACAAGACATGTTGTGACAGCATTTGCAGAAAAATCTTCTGAAATGTACGCTGAAGACATGTAGTAGAACCTTCTTTGTAATTGTATTTATTTATTTATTTTTTATTTATTTATTTGTGTGTGTGTGTGTGTGTGCGTGTGCTGATGGTATGAAGTGTTGTCCTAAAGATTCCATTTTCCTTGAAAGATTTCTTTAGAGAGGGGTTTGGGTTGGAAAAAGAATTTTTTGTTTGTTATCCTTCCAAAAAAGGGAGCAGGATTTTCATGAGCCATTATGGGATAAAATCTTATGAAGCACTAAATACTGTTGTGAGTGCTGTAACATAAAGCTCTGTTTTGTTTTTTTAGCACACCATAAAGTCTGCTCACAGAGAAAATTCATATCTACTCCCTTCCTCTTTGGCCTTTTGGATTTGCCTGTTTTCTTTGGGGCTGTTAGAACCAAATGCTTTCATTTATTTCCCTCCACAATAGATCAGATTTATAGGTGAATCTGAAGCCTGGTTTACAGTGGTTATACAGCCACTGGTGTGGAACTGCACCAACACAGAACCCTAGAGTGGGTGTGATTTACATGTACACAGCATGATTTGTACTAGCTCAGCTTGTCTTTGGCTGAAAGCAGGGTAAATTAGACATGGGAAAGTTATTGCAGTGACATCAGTCATTTTAGAGTAGGCACTTTTTTCAGCGAGCATACACTGAGCATGTTACTTAATATCTCTGTGTGTCAGTGTCTCCATCATTAAAATTAAGGTGTTTCCATGACCTTTTAGGCTATCAGGATGGAATTAGATGAAAAGTGAAAAAAACTTAAGAAAATTTCCTGGGAGCCACAGGAAAAAAATACACCTAGCATTGAAATGAATGCATATAAGAGACCTATTCTGCTGATCAGTTTAATGATCAGTTTGCTTTTAAAATACAGTTGCCTAGGCAAATTTTTACAGCCCTTGAGGTCTAAAACATTACACTACTTCTAGCTATAGATCCCTGAAGAGGGGTTTTTGTGTTCTCTTTGATCTGTACACAACATTTATCATTTCCCTGTTGGACTATTTTTATGATGTTTACAATAATTTTTATAGTAATATAAATGTACTTGATGTTACTTACAGAAACAGTCTGCTGTTTTCTTGATTTTAATATCCCACACAGTCTTCTGGTGATGAAAATGGCTGTGAGGCAGAAAACGATGCTCGTGATGTGACTTGGGGCAGAGCGACACCCCATTTAATAATATTGCAAAGTTTTAGACTTTTGACAAATAACCTGAATTTAGGATGTGGGGCATTAGGACAGTTGTCTGGATTATGAGGGATAGAGTCATACTCAGACATCTGGGGCTTTTCTTTTGGTGCTCGTCAGAGTTTAACAGCAGTGTGTTCTGTTGTGTTGTAGTACAACCGCTACCAGCGCTATGGGGCCGAGGAATGTGTGCTGCAGATGGGAGGAGTGCTGTGTCCCACCCCCGGCTGTGGGGCAGGTCTGCTTCCTGAGCCAGGGCTGAGGAGAATCGTGTGTCAACCAGGCAACGGAATAGGCTGTGGGGTAAGAACCTACATCTTCCTCCTACTGGTGTGGGAAATAATTGATGTTGTACAACGAACTCTAAGGCAAAGGGGGAAAATGTGGTTGACTTTTTCACCTTTTCCATCAGTGACTCTGAATTGCCCTTCACACCAGAGTGGGATAACATACTCAATAAACAATTCAAATATAGCACAATGGCTTAGGAATGATGACTTCATCATGTAGCATGTGTCCACTCCATAATTCTTTGCTTTATTTGGTTTAAGAAGTTGCTGAGTAGTTACAGTAAGAAATTGAACTGTGCAAATGAAAATCCAAATGCACTCTGACTTTTTTCTCCTATAACTCACCAAAAATGAACAGGATCTTGAGAAAACCATTTATTATCATATAATTTATTTTTTTTTACAGAAGAAGGAGAGGTAGAACAGCCTGTTTGTGACACTGTAGTGACATTGCTTGTGCACATTAAAATACATGATGAAAAGAAATATAGAAATATTTTTGTTTACTCATAAAAATCATAAATCCCCTTTTAAGCAAGGGGAATGAACAATTAATGGTAGATTTATGGAAATCAAAATCAGATGAAACTTGAAAATACTTTTGCTGAGAGATCACATCATATGGACCATTGACATTTTTGGCAGTAGAAAAAGCAAGTACTTTACAAGAATCAAGCTTTGGGGGAAACAGATGTACATAGAGATAAATCTATGCATAAAAGAACCTATTAAAGGTTCAGTCGAAGTGACTAACTGGTGTTTGCACTATGTGACTCTTTCCACAGTTGGCATGATGGCAGAATTCCATGGACATGATGAGAGAAGATAAAATATCTATATTTGTAAAATACTAGGATGCTCTTTCTGCACTCTTTCTTGTGGAAAATGCACTTTTTATTGCAGTTTTGATGCTGCCCAAACTGATACCATGGAAGAATAATAGTTTGCTGTACTAAGAAGTCGCAGTAACTTGTCTTCTTTGAGTAGGTTAGCATCTGTCGACCTTGGTAAGACTTCCTATCTGTCCATGCAGTGGTGCATGTAAAACAGAGTACTGCCCAAATTCATTGGGCAGACATGGAGCTATAAAATAAAGCAGAATCTGGGAAAATAATAAGAAACACAACTGCATAAACAAAAGGGAATGCCTCTGGATTAACTATTAGGGATTGGTTAAAAAAGATAAAATCACTTTATAGTTTTTATTTAGGTCTCTGCCTGGAAGTAGTGAAAATTGTAGTGTATTTTGCAGCTTCATTCATCATCATTCTGAATCTGCAAATGCCCTGTAAATAAAGTGCACGTAGCCTAAAGGATTGATATATTGCCTGGCTTAGCAAACTGCTCTGTTTCCTTCTAAGGACTCCGTGCTGTGCTCGGTGGTGATCAGATCTGCAGCCTTGAGTGTAAGCTCACCCTTTGTTTTGAATTATGTGACGTCTTGAACATTACAGGGTACAATTCACTGAGGCTGAAATGAGAAGCAGGAGGCTGGTCTGGAAGCCAAATTTTGGTAACATTAAGGTCTTTCCTCAGAATCCATAAAGGAACAGAGTGAAAATATATGCCTTTTAATCTTTCTTTGCATCTTAAAAAATTGTAATCTCAAGGAGGATTTGTCAGAGACTTCCTGTGGTGAGGGTCCTAGCACAGAAGTCAGATGCCAGTGATAAAGCTGGCTGAAGGTAAAGATCCACCTGCAAGGACACCTAGACAGTTATAAAAGCTATTTATTTTTACTCTATTTTATGAGGTCATTTTCATTGTTTTCTATTCTTAAACTATGATGTGGTTTTTCCCAGTCACAACCTGACCTTTTTCAGTTTGAAGGCCTTCCACAAATTTTTATGGATTCCAGGAAGATCCATTTCAGAGCTCAGCATTCCCTCATGAGTGTATGCGTGATTTACAAGCTCAGAGAAAGGCCCAAGATAAAGAACTTCCCTATTATCAGTTAAAAAAAAGACTGCAAAGGTGTCTTGCAATATTTAGCCTGTACATCTTAGATTAGAAATAAATTCCTTGCTGACGCTGGTAGGCAAAGAAATAAGGAAAGTAAAGTGAATCTGGAGATTTTTTATGAATACCTGCATCATTCTTTCAGCTGTACTTCAGTTATGTAGTCTCTTTTTGAGTATTTGAACCTTTGTCTTTGGTTAAAGTTCATATTGATAACAGCAGAAGTTATGTCCAACATCAGAGGTCTATTATTCACACAGAAGTCCTTGCAGAGAAATAGTTGCCTGTTGAACAGAACAAGTTGACTGTTCAGGTCTAAATTGGCATGTTAGGGTAGCTAACAGCTGTCAAGTAGCTGAGGATGTTGGTTTGCTGATGAGATGACTCAGGGGACAGAGGAAGGACAGGTGGTCAAGAGAAAGTCAAGGCAGCAAGAGAGAAAGGGGTTCAGCAGCCATTTTAGAAAAGTAAAGGAACCCAAAAGAGAATAAACTAGCCACCAGGGAATGAAGCAAAATAAATATTCCAATATTCAGAGAGCTAACTGTGGGAGTCAGTCCCAAACATGACTATGACCAAAACTGAAGGAATAGTGAAAAATGAACAGGTGACTGAGCCAGGTTAGGATGCAGACATTTTGGATTCCTCAGTTTCTTACTCTGTTATGTGAAATGAGAAACTCTTTTGAATGAGAATCTCTTTTTGCAGAGGAGCTGCCATTGATATCACAGGTAAATGTGAATCTTCAGTAGAGTGTTTATGATTTGCTAAAAAGGACTTTGGTAAAATTAAAATATGTATTTTGCTTTGTCTCAGGAAATTTGGAGACAGCAACATGCAGGGCCTAGAAACAGTCTGGTAACTTCCTATACAGAACTGTAGCAAGAAGATGAGGAACGAGTTTTAAATGTAAGCATCTCCATATGTACCCTCTGCAGTCAGGCACTGCTATCTATTCAGGCTTTCAGGGGAAAAAAAAAATACAAGACAAAAGGCTTATTTTGACTGAATAGGAGCATGCAGATATCCTTTTAATGATTATGGATAGTCCTTACCTAAAGCCGTGTTGTGGTACCACTGACTGATTCTACTGATGTCTAATATTTCTTAATTTTTATTATTAGCCATAAACTTATTAATTGATTTACTAAGATATTACCATTATACACCTATTCTACCTTCATTACTATGCATCAGACTTATGTTACTAACTTCTATTGCTCAGCTATAAAATCTTGACATGTTTAATACTAGAAAACAGCAACAAAACATTGTAGATAGTACATATTGTACCAGCTGGCCTAGGTACAGGAAAAGCTGTGGTAAACACAGCATACAAAAGCTTTATGAATAAAACATTTTTGTCTTGTTTTATATTATACTGGCATATTATTTACTACACATTAAAGAAGCTTGGAGTTAAAAACAGGTTAGAATGGCTCTTCAAAAGGGACTATGCAACTTGTTTGTTAAGAAGTGTGCCTTGGTTTCTACACATACAGCTCAGTTGCCTTGCAAAACGTTCTTGTCAGTATCTTTCAGTGGGATGATAACTGACTGACTGATGTGGAGCTGCATCCCAGATTTTGCTCCACAATGGTATGTTGTGCAGCAACAAGAGTAAATGTTTTGCAGCATTCAATATCAGTTGACCTATCCCTTGAAACTGGGTGAGAAGAGAGATACAGGATAATGGAGACAGAGCCTCTGCTGGTCTTTTCCCCTTGAGTTTGTTCATCCCTAACATAGCATATATAAGCATGAAAGATAATGTATTTCCACAGATTGGCTGTTGTTTGATAATCCCTGGCTAAGAGACCTGACTCTTGAAGATCCATTAAGGTCATAAGACCACTCTAAACTATACTAAGGTCTGGGATAAATTTGAAAGATCTTAGGAATTAGCTGTCCTAATGGATGATTTTATTGTTCTTCTTTCAGATCCCCTAATGTGAAAATCCAGTCTGCACGTGGGTACTCAAATGTAGTGTATTAAATGTGCAGTGATAAAGTAAATTTCATAGTTTTTCAAAAGGAGCACAAAATTTGGGGTTATTTCATCTCTTTTATACCATATTTACTGTTCCATAAACATAGTGCATTGAAGAACATCAAGAGATGTGTTCTCATCATCATCGCAGGTGAAATTTTATGGCTGCAGATTACAAGAGGTCCCTGAAAAAATCAATATATATAAATACCTTGTCTTCCTTATAAATAGAATTCCTAGGCTGTTGTATTACATAAAACAAAATCCCTAAGGCAATTTCACTCTACCCAGCAATTTTTTCCCATTGATTTCTCCTTGCGTTCTTCTTCCATGGCTAAGGAAGCATATGTCAAAAGCAATTGCACCATATTTGTAGGATTAATAATTGTCTGCCTTTTCACTAAGATTAACAGAATATAAGACACTTAAACAGTTACATGAGAAGTGCAATATATATTCCTGTTGTTTGCAAAGCTGGGGGTTTTTTGTGATTCATCATCACGTGTTCATGCATGTCCTAGCAGACGCATTTCATCCTCAGTAATGTCTTTGTTAAACCCGGTGATAGGGATGTAGGCAAACCCCAAACAATTGGGGAAAATCCTTTGTTTTGAGGAGACAAATCTGAATTATAAAAATCCCAAGCAATGAGTTTTTATCCACTTAATTATGATAATTCAAATGATGATTCTTTTAGGTGTGTATGTTCTTCTAAGCTTCTGGGGCAGGGGTGTTTAATTTAGGCTTTTATATGTCAACCCCAGTTGAAGTGCTGTGTGGATGTACCTATACTTCCTCTGGAATTCAAAACAGCTTGCAAATACTGTTTCATATATGTGAAAGTGCACAAGAGTTTCAGAAGTAAAAAGCAGTTTCCAAATCTGGAAGTTATAAGTGTTTTATTGTGAAGTTCAGCTTTAATGCAATGCATTGTTATGATCTACATGGACTTTCTCTAATTCCTCCCCCTCTCGAGTCTGGTATTATCATGTTATTCCATATATAGTATCTGATCAAAATTTTTGAAAGTCTGACTAACCTCAAAGACTTTATTTTCAAACAAAGATGTAGGTATAAATGTGTGGTTCAGGACATGTACTTTGTTTCTTTGTTAGTAGTACCAAGAGAATGTTCAATGTTCATAAAGAGAAAACAGGCAACTTTTAAAATAATTTGACATATAAAGATATTCAAGATGAGTAGTAGTAATTCAAGACAACCTTTGAATACTTGCACTGAAAAGAATCTTTTCAATTTTATAATCAGGTGAATAAAAGGTCATGGGTGAAGAAGGGCTGTGTGTAAAATTAACTGAATTATTCCCTTAGTTTTGAGATGGGAATGGAAGTTGAAGCAGAAGCAGGAAATAGACGGTCCACGGTTTTGAAAAACAGAGGAATAATTCAAAAAACAAAAGACCTTGAGACCTTTATGTCGTTTGCAAAACACTAAAATGGAAATAGGAGATTGCTGCTATCTAGTAGCCATCGCAAAATTGAAGGGTTATTCCTTGTTATTACATTTCAGGTATCTGTCCTTGTTCCATGTGTCATTAAATTTTTGCTTTTAGGAGAATTCACCAGAAAGGTGTGACCATGGAAAAGATAATAGCTGAAGATATTGCTGCGATTAAGAAACCAACTCACAGCAGGAGTGTTTTATAATATTGTACAGGGTGTGTTTTCAAGGCGAATGAAAATGAGACAGACATTTTCTATTATTGCTAAATGCTGAGCTGCTAGCACTGTGCCACAAGCTCTAAGCAGTAATCATGTATTGCTTTCCTCTATTGAGTGGGCACTCTAGCCTTTAGAAAGTGGAATTCCATCTTGTTGACACATTATGCTTCAGTAGCTGAGCAAGTTGTTCAATTGCTAAAATATGACAGGCTGGCCGGAATTCTTTTGGGATTTTTGTGGTCTTTCTTTGGTACTGTTTTACATAGGTTAAAATTAACTGTAAAAGCATGGGGCTTTCTGAGATGTAGTAGAATGTAAATGTTCTAATAAAGAGTTTACCCCAGAACTGCACTGTGAAATTAATCAGCTATGTATTTCTGCCAAGGTGCATTATTTCCATTGCCCATGTCTTGCAGCACAGGGCAGTTCATTGATCTGGTGACTGATGGGAAACTCAGCTGTTAGCAGTGACTGGATAAAGCAATCTGGAGAATGATTCCATTTTTAACAATATGGATCACATTAGTTCACAGGACTAGAAAAAGAAAAACAAATACTTTTTATACAGAA
The DNA here is from genome assembly GCF_001522545.3 of Parus major. Classification (NCBI taxonomy): domain Eukaryota; kingdom Metazoa; phylum Chordata; class Aves; order Passeriformes; family Paridae; genus Parus; species Parus major. The sequence continues at coordinate 36,894,824 of NC_031770.1, read as the reverse complement.
AACAAATCAAGTACTTACACTTGGTTTAAAAGTAGAATAACTGCTTTTTCCTTTGCATCCTAAATCACGAAATACTAGCTAGAAAAATACAGTTAGAAAATATGCAAGTCTCTTCCATTCTATGTGAGCTAAAACTGAAATTTCATTAGTTTTGTCTGCTAGATGTCCAGAATATTATGGGATATCATATATGTGATATATATTTTAATGATATATTTTATCACATATCATGTGATACAATTCTGTATCCCTTGATTTACATATGGTATAGCTTTTACCTGACTTCTGCATCATGCAGAGATCTGGGAAAATGGCTTTGTACTTACACATTGCGAATGGAAAGTGCGGTGTCTTCGGCTGTTTTTGCTTGACGACTTATTCTGTGGCCTACCAGTAAAATTTAAAACCATTTTAAATCTGTTATATGTGTTCTAAGACTGGATCAAGGGAGCAGAGAAAAGAGGTAGTTGCACAAAAGAGGATGGAAGATGATGTTCTCTGTAATCTAGAGATATCACAGATATAAGAATAACACTGTATTTGAGTCAGGGAAATTGTATTAGAGGAAACTAGGATAAAATCAAGTTCTTGCTTTTAAAGGTCAAAACTGGACGCACAGACCTAGGAACTAGAGAGGATAAAATTGATGTCTGTGAATGTAAACCAGCTCAGACTGGGATTTGTAACAATTGTTTTGCAGAAGATAAATGCTCCCAATTTAACCAATTTTTCTGAAATAGGAATGAGCTAAAGTTGCAAGCATTTCAGAACCATTTTAAATTGAAGGCTGAGATAAAATAGCAGTTGGGTTTAAAATCACATCGGTAGTTGAATTTAGGATTTATTAGCTAACTTTTAGTCCTTGTAAACTGTTAAATCAAACATTCCCTTGGAAGGATGCTAGGGATTTTCATATTAGAGATAGCAAACACTTGACTTTTTCACTTGTTCAGTATTTAGATTCCAGAGTCCAAGATACCTGGTCTTCCATTTTCTTCACCTGTGGAAAGAGAACAGCATTTTATAGTAGATGCAGTGCAAAAATGTGCATAATTTAAAATTCACAGCTTACCCTGAATTGATTTTAGCACATAGATGTGGAAAAAGACTTCCAAAGAAAGTACCTCCGCTGGAGAGATTCCTGGGTTTAGTTACCCATTGAATGTATCATGGTGTCATGCTCAGGTCAGGATAAATTGATCACTGAATTTGAAGGAAGGTCAAAAAATTTCTCTCAGGGCTTATTGTCAGAGACTTGATATTCCATGCCAGAGTTTTTGGACAAGATAAATACCATCTTTAGGAATGTAGGGGGCATTTCTCACCTAGAAATTCCTTGTTACTTGAAGAGCCACAGGCTTTGATGACATCTTTGTCTATTTCGGACTACGCCTGTGGCACAGCACAGTTTAGTCTCTTGACGACTGAAGTGCTCTTGTCTAATTAAAGTAATTGGGCTCCATGTAGCAGTATCTGGGTGATGTTTAATGGCTTGTGATGCTCAGGAGATTATATTAGATGAACTCATAATTCTATCTAGTCTCAAGTATAATGGAAGTTTATGACTGGACAGAACTTGCAACTACTTTTTCCTTACTACTCCTCTTCAGCGAAGTGCCTAGAAATATGTGTGACAGTCAGGGGACAATGTATTATCATGTGACCCATCAGAAAAGATCAGAGTGCAAAAATCAGAAAGAGGGAAAAATAAACTGTTCATGGGATTTGTCAGTTAATTCTGCATGTATGAAAAACAGAGCTCTGTATTCTGTCTTCATATTTCACTGACATGCAGGATAAGATTATTCTCTCTTATTTGATAGAAAGAACCACTTTGCACATGATAGAAAAGTGTAGCCATTTTAAATCAACCTTCAGCTAATAGGATAAAAAGTCCTGGTTATAGCAGCCTGTCCTAGACCACGAGAGATGCCTGAGCTTTCTTGCTTATATAGCTCATATACTGGCTGCAGTTTCATAATCAGTAAGATAAATACAAATTAATTTGTAAATTATCAGAACTAGGTGTTAGTGGAAGATTTGGTATGAATAAACAGATCTATCACTGAATCACTGGAGAGGGAACAATAATGCAATCAGGACAGGATGTGCTGCTTGAGAATGGCAGCTGCCAAGGGGAGGATTCTAATTGTTCAAGAGGCTTATTTGAGCAATCTTCTAAAAAATTTCTGTATTTGAACAGGAAAGAGAAACATGGGCTGAATGCAGGAAATCACTTATAAATGAAAAGGAAAATAAATAGGAATCAAATAAGCCTATTTATTGCCTTTCATATGAGGTTTCATATGAAGGCCTCCTGAGGCACTTTGGATTGTATTATTACATCATTGTAAAAAATCAGGAGGTGCTTAATCAATGAGAAATTATGGAGTAAAGAGCTAGAACCAGAACAATAAGACTTTAGATTAAAATGAATCTATTGATGGGCATTTTTTAGCTTAGCCAGGATAAAAATTCAAAGTTTTGAATGCTAAAGAATTGTCCTCATTATGTGGCTGGTATAATTCTAGCCTGTAGCCCAACCCAGAAGTAAATCACAAGATTAATAAAGTGAGGAGCTCACATAGATTCCAAAAAAACATGTCTTTCTGCTGCCTTTGTGGCACTTGTAGTCTTCATATTGTTGGATGTCAGAGTAAAAAAATGCAATAGAGATTTGGGGTTTAAGGCTATTCAGTGTAAGTACAAACATGAAAAAACTGTAATTTGTGTCAGTTTGGAACTAGCTTACAAATAATGTCACATTTTTTTACTAAAAGGAGTACCCCCAATTAAAAATGTTTACAAGTTTTTGTATTTCTTTATTAGCTGATCAAAGAAATGTCCAAAGAGTGTCTTTCTCAACTTTATTTTGACTCTGCAAATACAAAAAATCTCTGTTGGTCAGCCACTCTCTTGGTTCATTTTTGCAAGACACCATTTTTCATGTGGAGAGCATAAAATGGTAGCTGATCGAGACTACAAAAGATTTTGTGATAAAAAAAAAAAAAAAGAATGGCAGAAAATGCAGAGTACAAGCACACCATAGGGAGGGTATTGTGCACTGGCATTTTCCTGAAGAATATTTCTTTTGTGATGACAAACAAGACTCTGTGTAATGCTTCCCAGTGCTCCTTGTGGGTTTACACAGGGTTTACTCACAGGGTTTCTCACTGGATCTTTAAGGAAAAGCTTTTTCAAACACATTTCAGTTACAATAGTATGTTGGTGGAATGAAGCAAAGCCACTCCTTATCATTTCACCAGTACAAGAGAAATGTGTATTTTTCATTGCACATGTTGCATTACTTGTGTGTACTGTATAGAATCCAGATTGACTAGACACTGTAATGCATCTCTTTGGGCAATGCTCCACAAAGAGTAGGGTGAAATTGGCATTAAAAATATTGAAAGTATAGCTAAATGTAGTTCTCATAAAAAAATTAATAGCTTTTTAAAATAAAATCAGGTCCAATAGACTTATTCTAAGATCAGTTCCCTCACCACTAGCATTTCAGTAAGGTATTTAATAATGATGTCACATGCAAAACTTTATTATTTCAAAACCACTTCAAAGAGATAGCAAAGCCACCATTCCACAATCAAAGCTCATTTTGAAGTGCTGAAACAAAGCTGATTTTCAATTATCAGAGCCCAAAAAAAGCATCTGAGAACTATCTTGATTGCTGCAAAACTGCTGTCTTTTAAGTTGCATAACTCAAAACAAATAGATAACGCTTATGAAGTTTCAAACAAAAATTTCATTCTAACAAAGCATAAAAAACACTCAGCCTGAAAGAGAATATCTGGGTAAAGTTATAAGCTTCTAAAAATGAGTTTAGAATAGAAGTTGCATCTCAACTTTAACAATTATATTAAGGTCACTAAGCTATAAAATTTGGACTAAAGAAAATGTTGCAAAGTCAAGGGCAAACTATGAAAATAAAAGAAAATTAAAATATAATGATGAAATTAAAGACATCCCTTACACAGTAATAAAACTCTGAATGAAAAGCAAGGACACAGATTTGGAGAACAGTGACCAACTGTAATTCAGTGGGAAATAATAGAAAACCAGAATGCAGTGTGTGCCCATAAAATCCTCATGAGACAGAGAAGTGAAAATTCTGATAAGGTTAATAAAATGTCTTTGAATGGAGGCCTTGACTAAGGGCAGAAAATCATGGGTGGATAATCAAGACTCAGTTAACTACATTTTATCCTTATATTTCACAAAAACTAAATAATTCATGCCACGCTTTTTTTTTTTCCAAAAACTCTGACATTATGTTGGCTGACAATCACTACCATGATAGCAAATCTATTCCACTGACACTTACAAGAAATAAGTAAAGAGATAACAAGAAAGGCTTGAACATATTAGTGGCAGACCTGTTGAGGCTAAATTAAATGAGCAGTAAAACAGGCTGGCAAAACTGGGCCTTGTTGCCCTTAAGAAATATCAAATAGCAGTAATAAGTTTTGTATGTACCTCTGTCATTTTTATGCCAGTAAAAATGCTCACATATGTAGAATCAAATGATGACATTGATAAGTCTCTTATGTACACCTGAAACAGTTATATTAAAAAATATTGAATTTCAGACCACCAGTCTAAAGCCAGTGTTTGTTATTAAATGTATTCAATATAGTCTGCAAACAAAAAATAGGTATGAAGCATATTCTATACATATACAAAGCTTTCATATATACAGAAAGCTTGGTTTTCTACTTACTTTTCAAATTACAGTTGATGTAAATTTTATTCCTTTGCTTTATTTAGGGAACTTCTTGTAGGTCTCTTAAACAAGTTTTTTGGAATTCCTTAGTTTTTATGGTAAGGATATTTATGTTAAAATTGAATTGAGTGACATCATTCTGAAAAAACAAAATAGTTGAATAGTTGGATATACCTTTTGTTGGCATAGACTTTCAGTGATATTTGACCTAAATCAGAAAGGTGGAAACTTAAAACCACCGGGAGATCAAAACTGAAATCCACAAGTTCTTACTGGAGATGGAGGAGGAGTAAATAGGAAAGTGAGGGCAGCCTTAAGATGAGGTCTGAGAAGGCGTGGTGAGAAGTTAGAGTTTATTCAAAACTCTCACCGATGCACCAATATATTTGTTCCTTTTACTTGACTCCAAGAGTGAGAAGTTGCTCCTCCATTTTGTGGGAACAGCCAGGAAGGAGGCAGCAGAAACATTCACTTGTCTCCTCTGCTGAGAGCTGTGACTTTATGTGAGGTGGTGCCACACCTCTGGTTGGTTGATTGGTTGGTTGATCACTAGTAAGCAGGTTGAGATGGAGAATACCAGATAGTAAGGGGGAAGAGTTCTCCGGAGATCACAAGCAGAGTCTGAAAATGCATATTCTACAAGGAAAACCTAGGATTTATTACATCCTCTGATAGGTGTCTCTGGTATAAAGCAGTAAAAGTATAGATGAGAGTATGTGTGCCTTGGCTGTGTGTTTTCAGAATTCTGGGAAGCTACCTGTCACAGCTTTGTGTTAAGTGAACATGGAACTGAGATGGTTACAGTAACCTGAACTACTGAGTGGCATCCCTGCCCATGGCAGGGGGATTGCAGTTGGTGATCTTTAATATCCCTCCCAACCCTCCCCAGGCTATGATATCATGAGCTGTGTATGGAAGTTGCGGTGTGCTGGTGTGAAGGGAGCAGGGGGGAAAATGCAGGTGTGTACAGAGTGGTCTGTTAAGTGGGTGAAAGCTTCACAAAGATATATAAGCATCAACTGTATAAAGAATGGCCTAGCCACATGACCATGAGTTACATGAGTTTATGGTAATTGCAGATTTTTTTTTGTGAATGTATATTGATTGGATACCAAACTTTGTGTTTGCAAGTGTCTACAGGTATCATATTTTAAAATCCTTTTACACGGACAAGAATCTTTTTCTGGGCCTGAAGTAGCGAGCTAAACTACTAAAGTAATTTGGGAAAATGTTTTGGATTTGGAGATGGAAAAAAATATGGCTGCCAAACAGTGCATTGCTCTGAGCTAGGAAACCACCATATCCTGCTATGAGAGGAGTGACAACAACTGGTAATTGGTGAGTTAAATAAATCAAAGAGGAAATAAAATGTACAATAAATGTACAATGCAATAATAGCTTTTATATGCTGCTGTGGTTCTCACCAGTGGTGTTTTCATAAAATGCATCACAAGCTTTCAGTGTTCAGGGAAACACATTAGTGGTTTTGAATAGTTTTTATTATAAGCCATGCAAATAGTGTTTGTCCCAGTGGGGTGTGACACTAATTATTAGCAAAAGATCTCTTGCATGATTTCAGTCCACACAGAATGAACAGTTCAGTTTTTATTTTCAGAGTGTGACATATAACTATGCAAAACTGCATTAGAAAACATTTAACCCATGCAGAGTATTCCTGCTGAAGAGGCGACACATGGCAGAAATAAATTGCCCTAATAACATTTGCAAGAGTTTTGTGATTGCAGAAATGTTATCAGTGTAATTCAAACATGTTCGCCTTCATTATGCTTCAGAAAAAAAAAAGCTATTTAAATTCTTTCAAATGAATGACCAGTGGTCAACTCTTGAAACAAAAAAAGTTTTAATGGTTTAGAGACAGACTTTTTTTAGACTAAGTCCCCTAGACAAAAGCAAACCAAAAATATCAATCAAATAAAACTTCTGCATGAAAGGCAAGAGGAAAACAGTTCCTTCTGAAAAGTAGGAATAAACATTCATGTCTAATCAATAAGAAATCAGTTCTAAACTAAAAAAAAAGGGAGCTGAAAAGTCAGTGACAAAGTCATAAAGTCACAATGGTAAATTATCTCAATGTAAAGGAGGATCTCTGGCCCAGAGACCAACTTGTTTCAACAATGAACCTTTTTATGATCTCAAAAGTAAGAAAGAAATGAATGCAAAATGTAAGCAGGTTGTATCATTTTGAACAGCTAGAAAAACAAAAGAAACACAGGGGCAGTCAGAAAGTCCAAGGTATTAAATGAAATCTTTTTAATAGGAAGTCCACCAAGTATTCAGAAGGCTTTCCATAAAGAAGTAAGAGAAACAGTAACATGAAAGATAAGGAAGCTTTTAGTTGGCTTCTCACTGAGAGGAATCTGTATCATTAAAATGCTCCAAGAAGGCAAAAGTGTTTATTTTCATGTTTAAATCTAAATTTAAAAGGTCAAACCTGCTTAGATGGTTAGCAGAGCTAAGACCAGTGAAACAGAGTTACAAATACCCACTATAGTAGAGGAAGGACAGCATAAAGACACATTTTCAAATCCACTTCACTTGATGATTTCTTTTCTTGTAGGAATGGCTGAAGAAAATACAGAATATTAATCATGACCTCTAAGAATAGGGCAGGAAAGATCTTGCAAAAGGCAAAAGCATGAAATCTATGTCAGAGAAGAGCAAAAGAAAATAATCTGAGATTTACAGACAAGTGGTTTTACCTTGAATTCCTGAGGAGAAAATGTAGCAAATAATTAAACTACTAGTAATAAGAAAGTGGACAAGAAGATAAAGTCTCAGGAAGTGTGGGCGTAGCAAGAGTTTATCACATCAATCTAACTTACTTTGTGAGAGTAACAGGATTTGTGGGAAGGAGAGAAGTAGATGATGTTTTCTGTATTGAATTCATTGAAGCCTCTCACATTGTTTCGTATAAAATTCACACAGGTGAACGAGGAATACAAGACCAGATGATAATTTCATTAGGTGTACAATTACTTGGAAAGCTGTGTATAGACTATTTATCAGCATTTCACAATTAAAGCAGAGAGTTACTTCAAATCTGTCCTGAGGTTGATAGATTTTAGTATCTTCTCTGATGCCTTGAAGAGTGATTATAGAGTAAGGTTATTAAATTTGTATAGGATATGTAGCAGGGGGACAGAAAACAGTTTGGAAGTCAATAGCAATTCAGTAAGAATAAATGTAGAGTTTCTTATGTAGACAGGTACAAACAACTGTATGTTAAGAGAAAAAAAATGCATAGAGAGAAAATATGATCTGGGAGCACAACCTGATCTTGAGTCAGTAGTGTGGTAGTGTAGAAAAAAAAAAAATACTAGACTGACATATATAAATCATAGTAATTATTTTCCCTAATCCAAAATAATACAGCAAGGGAACAACAGCCCTGTTTTCTTTTCTGTTGTTATTGTTCAGTTGAAGAAGGAAGATGTCTATTTTAACATGCTTCTTAGCCAAGAAAAGTGCCCTTTTTTTCTGGCCTCTTCCCATTCCACCTGGTTTGAAAGATAAATTGCTAAGATACGCCATCAGCACCTTCTCCATAGCTGCCCGACTCTCTGCTCCTTCCAATCTGTAGCAGGCTTTGCTCTAGAAATACTGTGTCCTAAATAAAAGCCAGCTGAAACAGATAAAATCTAATAAGTGGAATATTGCAGAATGCCTATATGCTGTCAGCTACTAACATACATAAACCTAAGGAGAGTTCATACCCATGGAGTCTTTCTAAATAGTGCTTTATAGAAAGCCAGTCCTAGCTCAGAGTCACATTTGTTCTTTCACCTCTCTTGTGAGTTCCCTCCCACTGCCAGGATTTGATTAGATAATCTTTTTTTTTCCTTCAAACAGCCGGGTGCTTATGAAATGGCACCACTGATGCTTCATGATAACACAGAATAAACTAGCCACTGTGTATAAAATCACTGTGGACATTTTATGAGGAAAGAAACATTGAACTTAACCTTTAAAAAAGAAATCTATCTAGCTCATACACAATTACAGAGCTCTGAAATGTTTGATCCATCTCCCAGTTCTTTGGACAGTCTGGAAATGACACAGCAAAGTCCACACTGTAACTGGTCCCATTCAGTAACTGATTTGGTTGGAAATGTCCATGGAAATTGTGGAATTTGAGACATAGCATTGTGTGAAAGGTAGGAAATTGTCCCTCTGCCTTTTTTCTCATAGCAAAGGTCATTCACGTTTTGTGCCACATAAATCTTGCAATTATTTTATTGTATTTCCCCTTGACTGCATATTAAAGTATGGAAGCAAGTCATCATCACTGAGCTCCAGAAACCTTTTGAATGCATGACAGCTCTTCAGTGCTATTTTCTCCTCTGTCCTTTGGACCAACTTGTAACTTGTAGGTGTCTCTTTCAGATTTAAAGATGCATAGCTGTGCTCTGGTGTCTGTGTAGGTGCATGTGGGTTTTCCATGCCTTGAATTCTATCATTTGTCTTGTGGTTTCACCCTTCCCCCTTTCTTTACCAAATTCTATAAAAAACACGTTTGAGGTAAAGCCTCCAGAGCTGTCATCAAGCAAGCAAAGGAGTATTTCAGTTTGTCTTTTACAGGTATTTTCAGCTAATTCTGTTTTAAAACAGAAAGACACTCTCAATTTTTGGGGAAAAATTTCATATTTATGTTAAATCTTTTGTGTATAGTTAGAGTCACTTAACTCCCTCCATATTTCATTTGTAGTATAATGGTTCTTCAGCACTTAGCAATTCATGTAGCATTTCTATTTCTTGTGTGTATGTGTTCTTTCATCTTTGTGTATGGTTTATTTTCTCACCTTGTACAATCCTTTCAAATGCAGCACTTACCTCAAGTCTTATTATTGTTTTAAATAACTCTGTTCCTGCTACACTAATTTCTAGAAGATTTTTTTCAGTTTCCCCATTGTATTTCTTTGTTAAGATTTACATGTGAATTTACACAGAGAACAATACCTAGGTACACACAGTTCAGCAAAAGTTGTGTTTAATATTTGCAAGCACCAGAGAAGTCTTATTCATTTAAAGAAACTCCTGTAGTATAAGTGTGTTCTCTGTGGCATTTTACCAGTGATATTTTTATTTTGTGAATTGCATAATCCTTTTCATAGACCATCCTTTTATTCTATTTGAATCTGTGGAGAAGATGCACGAAAAAAAGTATTAGGCTTTTTTTTTTTTTTTTAGGAGTGGAATAGTGTTCACATCTGAGTTTCCTTGTCATGTGAAGCTTGTTCAAGATAGTATTTTAAACTAGATAAAACAAATTTGACAACTAAGTTCAGCCTTTATTTAATTTATTTTTTTTTATTAAAAGTATAGGAGTTCATGCCATAGCCAAAGAGAAGTTATCATAAATGGAAGTTGAAGGAATATTTGAGTAACAGCAGTCAGAATACAAAATGTAATTTTTTCAAGTTTCTTCAATAATTTAAGGTGTTTTTTCACATATGCATATATGAGACCTGTAAACAGTTGATAGAAATTGCACAGAAATATTAAGAGCAGGAAACCCCCTTTATCTTACTGATACTAGAGCAACTAATCTCATTACAAGCTAGAGCTCTATTTAAGAATTGAGTAAAATTCTCAGGTTTTGTATTGACTCATACATTTGACTGTGCCTAGAAAAGCATATTAAAGCATGTATTTTTCCCAAAAATCTGGAAATATTTTCATTTGGCTTTGAAAGGATGGTTGTGTGGTTTACAAGCAATATGCCTATAATATAAACTTAGCTTCTAAAAATAAATGTTTTTAATATTTAATTACTTAAATTTATATGTCACATTATGATTATTTCTGATGAAGTAGTTGTGATTGGTATTTTAAACTTGAATCATCAGGCAGATGGCAAAAGCTAATGGGAATCTTAGCTGGGAGTTATCTTTTCCCCTAACATTGCTTTTAGCACTGGCTACTTTCATTCTTCTGGCCGTCTGCTTTGTTTGATATTCTAAACAGTTCATGGTACTTCCAATCTCTTAATAATGACAGCACCTCCTGGCGTGTAGTTTTTCATTCAGCTGAGCAGCATCTCTTGTAGGAAATGATTAACTGTTCATATATGGCCTTTTTTAGATCTGATAGCTCAGATAATTTTGTAAATCTTTATTCCTTTTGTACTCTTTTAAACCTGAGAATATCATATGGTGAAGAAAAGTGAAAATAGACGTTGAAAAGCCAGGGATTCAGCTTTCTAGCTTGCATTTTGATTTAAAGCTAATAATTTTTTACAAAGTAGCAAATCCTCCCCTTTCTGACCATGGTAGGCAGAGTCAGATGAAGCAAGCAGGTTATCTACTTGAGTTACACCACCATGCAGCACAGCTTAACTTCAGCTGTCGTGTCTTTAGAACTTATACTGAATTGCTTAGCGTTTGATTGTGGATCAAGGAATTGAAATTAGTGACCAGTTAAGTGTGCAGTCAATAAGATTAAAGGACAGGACTGGAATAAACTTCAGTTTGCATTCTGGTTTTACTTACAAGCGAGCTCTGTAAGCAGCTACAGAGATAAGAAAGGCACAAGATTGCACTAAAACATTGCACTAAAATACTGTTCATTAAATTTAAAATTCCTGATTCACGTTAGTAGAAATATTGTGTAAATGTTTGTTAAAATTTTTCTGAAGTATTTCATTTTCCAGTGTGGGCCTGTCAGCAAAGGAAAGTGGCAGATTTTTTTCTGATGTCGTGACTTGCTCCACCACATATTTTGAGTAAGTGAGTACCACTTTGATTTGTTTACTCAGAGAGCTGTTTCATTCCATGTGCTTTGAAGCAATGGGGAAAAAAACTTGGCAGTATCAGCTCTGTGTTGCTGTCTGTCATATATAGTGTCATTTTGAATGTGAAGATTAGTCAAGATTCAGGAAAATGGTAGTTGCTGCTTATCCCAGAATGTTTTAACAAGCAACTGATTGGTTTTGTTACACAAAAAGACAATTTGAAGAAGAACTGAGCAGAGCTCAGAGAATATAAAGCAAATGTCTAGACATTTCTCTACCAAGAAGGAAGTTGTTAGGTTTTATAGCATAATTTCACAGGTGGTTAACTGTGTAGCTTCTAATATTTGGATGGGGTTTTTTTTAATTATTATTGCTCTCATATTCTTCATAATGCTCTGGGGCTTGGGGAAGGAGGGGTTTCTTCCAAACAGTCACTGCTTTCTCAAACCTGTATTCTCATTCTGGCCAATATCAATTTTAAGTTATAGAGCCATTTACACGTGACACATGGCAGACCAGAAACAGCTTCCTGCAGGTACTGTTAACCCAGGGAATTTCCAAGCCTTGTTTCCAGATAGTTGTGGAGGCCTTGCATACACTCTTTTCAAAGTATGACAAGTTCACATTATTCCCTCCTAAGAATTTGCTACACATTTCAATGAAGACTGGATTCTGCACAAATAAAAGCATGATTTACAGATTTTAAAAGCATTCACTATTAGAAAGTACATACTAAAAATATCTATGCTCTCCCTGTTTATTAACACTGTTACCCTGTTATGCTAGGCAGCTGTCTGAACTGGCTAAATTTTTGTTCTGAAATTTGCCTTCACCTGAAAATGAAATGCCTGCCTATTGTTATTCCTGTCTCCTCAATGTATTCTCTCCCTTCTTTCCCTGCAAATTTTGCTGTAGTTCTCTAGAGAAATGAAAGGCCTTTGAGTTGAAACTGATGCTCGTAGACAGTACAATGCTGTTGTCATCTATGCATTTACATTTTCCATTCTCCTTGGCTTGGCTATTTACTAGAAATACCAGCTTTCTATAGCCTTAAGACAGAAAGAATGTCTTACACTGTGTACTTCTAGAAGCTGTTGCAATGCCCTGTAGGGCATCCTAACTGTTGTCCTAAATTGAGATGACAGTGTTGCTCATATTAAATTGCCTTCTTGCTTGGCTTGGCATGCTGGGATCCATATCTATTAATGCAGGAGTGTCCAAATGTCCTGCTAGGAAAGCAATTTGTTCCTCAGTAGGGTGTCAGGAAAGCAGCTGGTCTAAGAAACTATCAGAGGTGATCTTAGGGGCAAGTTGTGTTTTTCTCGATTTAATGGAAATTTTTTACTGATCCATCTCCTTGCCTGTCCCCACCACTTGTCAACAGGGCAGCACATATCCATCTTCAGCCATCTCCTTTCCCTCCCCACAAGCCTGTCATAACTCTCTTGTGGAGAGACAGGTTTTCACACAGCCTGAGACTCATAATAGACATTTCAACAACAGAAGACATGTTATTAATGGATTTTTTTTTTTAATGCCCTACAGAGACACAATTTCAGAACATTCTTGCTAAATACCAGTTTTTAAACCTCCACTTGGAGAGAGACTCTCACAAACTGAGGGGATTTTTGTCCCTCTTCTCTTTTTGCATACATACCATAAAAGACCTTTAACCCCTCGAATAACTTTCATCATTCTGCCTTTTTTTCCCATTTATATTCTAAATTAGATTTTAAGTCAACTAATGAAAGAGAAATGTGAGTTTTCTGGGGTCTCATTCAGTGGCTTATTAATGTCAATTTATGTTAGCTTTTTTTGAGAGAATTATTTTGGTGGTGACTACATTTGTGATGCTAGACTATGGTTATGACAGAAATCATTTTCTGGGGCTCTTAGGAGGAAGCAGAGTACTAGTAGGGTGTGTCAGCCTATATCTTTCTGTCTGTAGTTGCATCAAGATATTGGAAAGTACAACATGAACTGTATGATACAATTTGCTGATATATAAGGGGCATGCATGTTGAAGCATACTTATTAATTAGGTCTGCTTTAAAAGTTCTTAAGGGCTACACATAACTGTAGCAAACCTCCCTTAGAAACCATTATCATTATGTCATAGAATAAATCAGAGTTTCTGTCAACAAATTTTGGAATAAGGAGCATGTAAATGTTCAGTGAGAGCTAAAATCATTTTCTTTCTAAGACACAACAAAGTAGTTTGAATTCTCAATGCAATGAGATTCAGTAAAGAAAACAGCCTTAACCTCAGCTTACTTTATTGTGCCTCAGTGCTTCCAGATATCTCTTAGGACTGCGTCATTTTTCATGAGGTAGCTGCTGAGAAATAGTTTATAAACATTAAATGGGTTGTCAGGTTTTAGTCTGAACTAAACTCACTAGGTTATGCCCAGGATATGTCAACTATTTTTGTTTGTTTGTTTGTTTTACTTTAAACAGCCACTTACACTGTATGTATTATGAAATACAGCAGTGAGGCTTCTAAATACTTCCCTGCTACCTGTTTTCATTCTTAATGTGTTTCTGAAAGTTTTGAAATTAGAATTTCAAAAAATAATTACGTTTTAACTTTCAGAGTTGACATGCTCATTGAAAATGTAAATGCTCATATTGATCTGGCCACTCTTCTTCCTGGTATCAGTGATAAAGTTTGCTTGACTTTACTTAGATAATGGCTGATATCATCATATGAAACTATAATGGACCTCAGCCTGTAGCTTAGCAAAATGGATAATGTGCTGCAAGATAGGAAGAACCTTTATTTTGGCAAGGAAGAATGAAAAGTTAATTTTACAATTTATTCTAATCAGGTTAGGAAACTCTTTAAAAAGCACCATGTAATCTCCCTAAATTCCTCTAGCACTAACTCTAATTATGATTTAATTCATAAAATGCAATTTTTGTATATGAAAGTCTGTGATGGTTAATTTTTAAAGAAAAGAAAAATGGATTTTAATGTGATTTTTTTTGGTTTTGTTTGAAATTTATTTTTCAGATAATTTTAAGATTTTCTTCCTTCCTTTTAACAGGCATTTTTCACAACAGTGTCTTTTTTTTCATTTGCCCTGTATTTTCCACAGCAGGGTCATTATAAAAATAGAAGAAGCCAAACATTACCTAATATATAATTTAATCTATAGGTTGCTATATTTTAAAGTGCTTTATTTTGGATATGGACATTATAAGACTGAGGTTTTGCCAGCACTTACCTGCTGTCCCTTGAGGGAATCCTGTCATCTCCATGGTCTGGATCTTGACAGAGCTTGATTTCAGATTTAGCTGACTCACAGCTATCTCAAAATTGTTGTTTACAGGTATCCTTTTGGAGTTGTTTTCCAAATACTGACAGATGGGTTTTTTTTTCTTCTTTCTGTCTATAGATGCTGTGATGTAGTACTGTTGACTAAATAATTTATCCTACCATTTCCAATTTTCATCTGTGTTCTTTGGCTAGGTGTCTTCTTTTTGTCATTAATTTGTATTATGCTTAGAACACTATGGCTCCTAAACCAAAGAGTTGTGCTTAATGAATTAAGAATTATAGGCATATGTGAATATGTAACTAAATATATGTAAGTATGTATTTCACTCCTACATGTAAGATTTTCCAGTAGATGCAGTAATAAAACTGCAAACTTTACAGAAAGTGAAGAAACAAGACATTTAACATAACAAAAAATGTTATAAAAATAACTGGGAGTTTTGGGCCTTTACCTCCTAGGACGCAGATGATTTTACTCATAAGCCAATAAGAAAAATAAAACACATCAGAAATATTTTAATGTAAATATTAGAAGGGATTTTTTTTTTTTTCATGAACTGAGGTGAATATTGAATTTCAGACATATGCGCATATTTTAGTCACAGGTTAAGGAATAAAAACAAGAACTGTATTATTTCCAGCAGGTTTCCAGTTTACAGTTCCACTTTGAATTTTGCACATTTTTCACCATTTTTGTATTTTTTTATAAATATTATTCAAGTTCTAGATACGGCAGACTTTATACCACCCAGACCATTATTTTTATCTTACATCTGATTGGAATATATGACAAATGATTCCATATTGGAAATGCACTGAATCCATATGAACATGAAAAATGCATACCATTATTTGAAATACACTTTCTATGGCTTCTCTCCTGTGCTAGTTACATTGTGTCATGCATTTTTCAGTAATGGATTGGCTTTGAAACTCTGTTAAGGAGGAACACAACAAGATTTATTTAAAGGTATCAAGGTGACAGTAACCTAAAAGAGAAGTCCTTGGAGATAACAACTTGAGTGGGTGGGATAGATAGATAGATAGATAGATAGATAGATAGATAGATAGATAGATAGATAGATAGATAGATAGCAAGCAGATGGCTAAGTCTATGTATTTCCAATATGCATGCTCTTATTTACTTGCTGTTGTTTTTAGATCAAACTTTACATACCACATATACTTAAAAATTTATCACAGTACAAAGAACTCAGAAACTGCATATGATTACTTTGAGTGGTCTGTAGCCTTTGATGAAAATTACTCCTGACTGGATTTTATGTTTGCATTTACAAATTAATGGAATAGAAGAGAATCTGAAATAGTCCAGGATAGCTTCTTAACTCCCCTGCTGATCTCTTTATACTAATCCATCCGTTCACAGCAGTAAAACTGGATTAATCAGATTAGCACTAGGGAAAGTCCATTTAAGATAAAATAGCCTCACTGAAAGTTTAGTGTGTCTGAGATTGGCCCAGAAGTGACTGGGTCATGATTTGGTAGAACATGAAATCACCTTTTCTCCTTGTCCTCAGCTATATCAACCCTGCTCAGAAGCTGGGTAAAAAGTTAACAAAGTTCTGTGCTAAATTGTGTCTCCAGTAGAGCTTCTTGCTCTTGTCTTTGGAAATGCTTAAGGTGAAGGCAGCATAGAGATGATCATAGTGTTGTTATTCATTATACACAGAAAAACTTGAAGTCAATTTTTTTAAGACGTTTTGCTTTTGAAGGGATGAAATGGCGAATAATGAAAGTAGGAGATCTAAGTTTATCTGAGGACAACTGAGTTTCCAAACTAAAGTGATATGAGAATGTATGTGAGGAGAGTGAAGTCTGAATGTGGAAAAAAAAAACCCAAACAAACAATTTTGGATTTTTTCAGGTTTTTGAAAAATCCTCTTGCTTACCTTGTACACAAAAGGTATCCTTTGACAGAATTCCCATTTTTATGGAAATCTCATTTTCAGTAGACCTACTGACAGTGATATTTCTGCTGATTCACACATATTATAAAAATGACGGGTTTTTTTTTTTAAATTTGTTAAGGTGTTTAAATTTAGCTATTTGATTTTTCAGAGTTTAAATGCTGCTCTTTTTCAATGGGCTCATTATGAACATATTGTATGGTATGAGTAATATTCTCAGTATTCTCAGATGAATCTTCAAGCTTTCCTACACCTTTCTTATTGTTCTTTTATTTCCAGTCTCCTTTATAGCAATAAGGAGTATGGGCTATGTTTAAACCAGACCAGAGATAAGCAGATGAGCAGAATTTCAGTGTCTGAGATGTGACATTTCCTTATGTAAGTCTTTATCATTGAAAGCAAATAAAATTTCCCACAAAAAATATAATAATGCATGTACATTTTCTCTTTTTTCTTTTTTCTTTTTTCTTTTTTATTTTTATTTTTATTTTTTAATTTTTAAATGACAGCAGAATGCTGTCCCAGTAGTGTTGACTTTTGAACAGTGAATCTCCTCACTGGCTCACTGAGGACACTGCATGTGTCCAGACACTAATGTGCACCTCTTTGTTAAAACTTATTTGAGAACCTGTACCTTAAAGCTTTGGTACAGTTTTATTAAATTTAGAGGCTGTAAACAAACTCATATTAGTAGAAGATGTAATATTATAGAATTTTTACAGTGGCATTCATGATGTGTGTGGAAAAGAGAGTGAATTTTAAAAATTCTTGCCTGTCCTGTAGCTGAAAGCTCATAGTGAGACAAAGTCCATCTCATGGTAAAAACAAATGCCACTATAGAAGCTGTCTCCACAAAACTGAGATACTGTTTTCTCAGTCTAACATTTCTCCTGCAAAAATGGGAGACTTTTTTGGCAGATTTTTTTTCAGAAATCAAGCCATCTGCTCCTTGAACCACAGTAACTTTACAACTCACTGCTTGCACTGTTGTTTCTCATCTTGACCTGTGAGCAAAGGTATTTGTGCTTCAGTGATATTGCAACTAAGCAATGAAGTCAGAGGGTTTTAAGGAAACACAATCCAGAAAATAATTGCATATATTTATTTTCAGAGCATGGTGTATGGAAACTGTTGATCCTTGTAGACATCAAAGGTTTCAGAGTCTCCTAGAAATTAGAGTTCCCCCCCAAAACTGTACCCTGTTAACACAACTGATTCTTTGTTCTCTCTAAAAGCAATTCTCACAGCACTTCTGTGACAGCTTTAAAGGAATACTTATCCAAAATGTTCATTATTTTACCATTAGAGATAAAGCACTGAAACTAAAAAGATTGAGGTTACTGATATTGCTTTTGATTTTATTGAGATTATTTTCTATTTGAGGTAGACGATGTTCTTTTTTTATGATAATATTTCTTAGCATGACGTATAAAGCAATGGATTGCTTTCAGTCACTCAGTCCTCGCTGGTAAATGTAGTTCTGCTTGCATAAAGAACAAAAGAACAAATTGACAGCTTTAGTTTAAATATTACTGAATTTAAAAAACAATAGATTCAACTCTATCCTTTGTAGGTCTTTGCTTCCTTGCTTTCTCCTTTCAGTCAAGGTGCTCAGTTTACAGGAGAGAATCACAGAGGACAGGGATAGATAATCTTTTTAAAATGTGTTCTGAGTCTGAATTTCTTACTCCCATCCTTTGATCAATAAAAGAAACACATCAATAACTGATCTTTCGGTTCAGACATCTAATAAAAAAGGCTTCAATTCACCAAAGGAAAACAACATTCATATCATATAAAAACAGGGGGATTTGTCCCAAACTAGTCTGTTTCAATTCTATAGAGTATTTCTGTTAAATATAAAGCAACAGAAATTCTGGGCTAGATTTAAGTCAAATCAACCAAGGAGGAAAAGGAACTACAGTTCCCCCCCTCTCTAGGAGGTAGGAAACACTTTTCCAACACTGTTTATCCAATGATCTTTGAAGTACGTCCAAGTTATCCTAAAATACAGCGGTGTTCAGGAATTTACTCTGAGAGATAAGGGTTCAAGGCTGCTTGGACATAAAATAAAACCACTGTCTCTTTGTCATCTACTCCCATGCTTGTTTGATTTTTGTGAATATAGCCAGAAAAGGAGAATTCATGCAACCTATCTGCCTAGTCCATGCCAAATTCACGAATAATGTTGGTGGGATTGGAACAACTATAAGTGAATATAACACACCTGGTGAATTTGCTTTCCTTATTGAGCATGTGGAAAAGGATTTTGCCGTCTCTGATATCATCAGGTAACTGATGATAATGGCAAAACTATTTATTCTGTAGTTTCATAAGGTTCCGTCCCCACCCCTCCAATGAAAAACCCAAACAAAAATCAAAAAGCAGACAAACAAAAAGCCTTTCAGGCAGTTCTGTCTATCCAATAAATATCCCAAGGGTGTCTAAGAAACTTAAAAGAGGAGGAGTAAATGAAAGAGGCCATGCTAAATTTGTTAAAACAGACAGATGGCTTGAACAAAAAGATAGCATATTCTCTCCCTCAACTATAATGTTCTCAGCAAGTGTCTCTGTTGAAAGGATAAGCATGAGAAGAGATAATAGGATCTTAAGATAACTAGCAGCATATCAACAAAGCCAGTCTGGCACAGAGTTATAAACAAGAATTATCTTGGTTTTATTTGTAGGACCACCATATTCCGGGAGCTGCAGCCTCTGCCTTTTATTTGGAAAAGATATCCATCACAGGGTGGGATAAAATCTATCAGGAAATAAAACCTGTTTGGTTCATGTTACTCAACTGACTGGGGATTATTCTAAATATTTTTGGAGAACTTTGGCACCAGTGTTAAACACCCACTTTTGAGGAGCATATGGTGCGGTATAATGGGTTTGTCTAACAGATTTTTAAGTTTGTTGGGTCAAAGAAATAGTAACATCAGCCTTTTTTTTCTTCTGATTTCATTAAAAGTTATCAAAAATTAAACAAATAATATTATGGGGATATTAATAGAGTAAAAGACTCATTAAAATCACACACCCTTGGGAAAGACAAATTATCACTTAGACATTAAGAATGAAGAAATATAGCAATTTTTCAATGTATCTTGAGGACTGTGGAGGAAGCCTTATGAAGACAATGATTTTGTTTCCAGGATCCCAAAAAGTCATGCAGCAGGCTTCCATATCACTCCTTTACAGAGCAGGAACTGTTTGAAGCTGCTGTGATTTAGTGAGGAAGAGCAGAGCTCGAGCTGTGAGTGGTGAGTGTTGCTGAGCAGCTGGGACAGAGCGGTTCACTCGCGGCCAGCAAGGGGACTCTACCACACAGGGAGGCCAGCTACCGTCACTGCTCTGCAGACTGACAAGGAGCACCATCCTAGTGCTCACCCCTGGAAAATGGGGATGTCTAGGATACTCTGGGGGTTGCTGGCGGTCTGACCTCAAAGGATTGAAACCCTTATGTTTTTCAGATGCTTTTGCTTCTAATGTTTTCAGAGTTTATATGGGATTAAAGTACATAAACAGGTTGGGCTGGGTGTTTTCAAGGGGGTAATTATATGCTCAAGAGTTAGGCTATGGTGGCATTACTTACAGTGGTGATACCTTGAGTCATTCTTTTACTTAGGAGTGTCAAATGTGTGGCAAGTTTTGTATTTGTTCAGTGGCATCATGAACATGCTCATGAATGGGGTTCCTTGACTTGATAGCATAAATTATTTTATATTATCAGTAACATACAACATCATGAACTGTATTGACTCTTGTAGACCTGCTACAGAATGTGATTTAGTAGGTGAAAGTGGTAAAAACTCTCTCTCCACTCGAATTGCTAAGATTTTTCTAATTTTAAAGTATCTTTGATACTGTTGTAGTGACATTTCTGACAAGATTAGAAACCTTCCTCACCTGAAAAATGTCAACTCTTCAAAGATAAAACAAAAAAATCACTGCTCAGTTTTTAATCACTAGTTATTCCATTATTCATTCCAGTATTTATTTCATTAGGAATTTATTTTCGTTATAAAATGGATGCATACTTGAAAGTTTTGTGTATTTTTCTTCATTGATACTTCTAAATGGTGAACATAATTGGATATTGCCATGTCTTCTGTTTCATGAGCAGAGACAATTAATGTGACTGCTCTGCATAATCACTGTTCAGCAATCTAGAGACAGAAACAGAAACAAAGTCATTAGGTTGCTCTTTTCTAAATCTCATGCGGGGCAACAAATTGAACCCTGTGCATTTGAACAAGAATCACTGTTATTAGAGAATACATTTAGTAATATCCTGAGGTGCTAATAGTGTTGAAATAAAGATCTCTCAATCTGTTCCTGAGTTAATATATCAGAATATTACTCTTTAAATCTAGCAGTCAAGGGAGTAAAACCTATTGTGAAAGCTAAATAGTTTGTTTTTTATTTTTTTTTTCTGAAATCTGTCTTACACCACAAGGGGAAAAGTTTTAATACTAAAAATTGTTAAGTCTTCCAAATTGCTGAGTAGTGTTTGTCTAATGTACCTGGTAATTTTTACTTGTTCTTTGGAGAGTGCTGCCTGATTGGCACAGTTTGTGCCATAGAGTGCTAACTGTTCATGTTCTTCATCCTCCAATTTTCTGCTTACCCCGGTCACATTTTAAAACAATAACTGCATCAAAACCAGGAACAGATATGAGCTGGGAGCACAGCTACCAGAACTATATAGTCCCTAAATTATATAGTACCTGCATCAACTTTTCCCAAGGTTACATTTCAGCTGAGTCTCATATTTTAAGTTGGTTTGCTTTTGTTCACAGCAGCTTCTATTCAGCCTTGCTTGCCAGAAGAAGCTGAACACATGCTCTTTCACATGGTAGGGTGGCAATTCCCTTCCTAATTCAAATAAAAGAGTATGATAAAGAAAACTTTAGTATCTATGGGCCTAATTTGTTGTTCAATGAATGAACATAATCTAAATAGAGATCTCCTATCACAAGTAGGATCAGACTGGCTGCTTTCATTAAAAAAAGGGTTATAAAGCACTTACCTGTCAAAAAACCCCTAAACCAGTCAGATAAAAAGTGCAAAGGATAGAGTGATATTTTTTTGTCAGATAGTTCATTATCTAATCTGGCCAGCATTTACATAGGTCCAATTACATGTCTCATTGGTGGAACTTCAGGTTCATTGCACAATTGGATCCGAACAGAGTTTAGACAGAGTGGTCTAGGAGATGACTGATCATCCCTGAGCCTCTGTCACTGTGTAGGTGTTCGAGTAGCATCGCCATAATTCCAGTGTGCAACTCTATACTTCTTGCATTGGAATTGTGTCCATTTTACAGGTTGTCTCCATCACTAACACCATGGAAAAGTTAGAATCCCTGCCTCAGAACTAAAGCTTTGAAAGTGGCATGAAAAAAGGAAGAGGAGTTGACCAGAAGAAGAGCAGAAAGGGGAAGAAAGAAAGAGGGTTACATTAACATGTTATTCCAATTATCTAGGTTTATTTGCTTTCTGCTTAATTATTTCCTTTTATTTTCTTTCAAGACTTACAGTGTGCAGGACATGTTTCCTAGGGCATTTACTCTGGTAAATGTTTTAACTGTCATACCAGATACAGAAATTTTTTAGGATACCAGGTTTTCAATAGTTGCAAACCAGATCTTCAACTTTTTGCTGCTTTTTGCAGCATTTGGGCAATGTAAAACAACTGGTAAATGCCATGAGGAAGACATTTGACATGCTTCTGCATTTTGGCTGATTCTTGCTTATATAATCGTCCCTGGTCAATTATTATGGTTCATTTTGAGCTGGGCCAACCCTGCAGCTCCTGAAGATACTAAGAAAATCAGAGAGTGGTTTGCAAATGTTTTCTTCATTCCAACATAAGAAATTAGATTCAAAGACCAATAAATGATTCAGAAAAGCTGCATAATGAATAGTTGAAGGGGAGTTGCAGGGAAGAACTCAAGAGGAAGAAAGTAGATGAATTTATCTATCCATAAAGATAGATTCTATCCATTCCCAAGATAATAACTGATGCTATCTATAGAAAGTATTATCTATAACTGTCTTTATTTCAACATTTAATTTAGAGATCATAATTGAATCTGCAGTATACATTGTAAAATGTACAGACTTGACAAGTTGGCTGAGCTAACAATGCACTTGGACCCTTAACTTGGAATTTTAGAGATTTTCCTATTTTGATTACTTTACTGCATTTTTTGCTGCTTATTCACACGTGCTGCAGAAATGCTGTGTATAGAACTTTGCAAGTAGGAAAGTCACAGCTATTAGTTTATCAGATAAATAAATTAAATTTTACAGAAAAGCAAGAGTCTCTGAATATAAAAGAATATACAGAAACTATGTAATAATCAAGGACCAGGGAAAAAAAAGAAATGTTCCATACTGGTTCAGTCCTCTGGAGAGGGAAAAATGGGGAGAAATAAATTTTAGCCTTTAATGTAGCATCATTCTGAAAAAGTCAGCCATAGGAATAGCTGTCAAAGTCAGAATACTTTAAACCATGATAAAAGAATAGTAAATTGCTAATACTACTGTATTCCAGGGGAGTCGCCTGTGGTTTCTAAGGTAAGAAGATTAATGAAATTCCAGCTGCTAATGGCTAAGAGTAGGTATTCGGCCTCAGTGCAATCTGAGTCAATCAGAATCTTGCAGAGTATCCTTGGGCTATTTTTCTATAGTTAGATGTCCTGTCTCTGTGTACTAATAAAGCATTCCTCTTTCAGTCTGGCAGCCTGGTACAGGTATACAGAGAATGTCTGTAAGGCTATCTTAAAGAAGCCCTTTGTAAATCTCATAACAAGAAAGCAGGGGCTTGTTAAACACACAGTCACCACCTGCAGTGCCACTGATATTCTGGACAGTATTACAGGTCATGGAAAAACTTACACAGCCCCTTGTAATTTGGAGAGATGCTTATTTCCATGTTAGACACCCACTGAACTAATTTTTACTTCATCTTTTAGAACTGCATCTCTCCTTCACCTGGTTCACACTGCATCATGACGGAGTAATTGCAAAATCAAGTTAATTATATTACTAAGTCACTGTAAACTTGCTTGTTTGTTTTTTTCAATTGACACCCTCTATGAGATGGGGGAAAACACTCCAGTTGTCAGCACTGGCACACAGTAGTGCAGCTCCTGTAGAGCAGAGGGGGATAAACAGGCTTACATTCTGTGCTTTAGAAAGTTTTCACAACCCAGTTCTACTTTCTGTAGTGGAAATACTCTCTGCTTCTAAAAGACTTAATGAAAAGAAATTTCAGTGATGACAACTTGGACTTTAATTATTTATATGTGAGAAACTCTTTTATAAATCTTTCTGGGCTTTGTTTTTTGTGTTTTATGAACTTAAACAGATTCCCATTTTATGTGGTCAGGAAAAGAGCGGGTTTATAAAGAGTGCCCTTTATAAAAGCAAAAGTGGTTTTTGGGTTGCAGGAGGTCACACAAGCAATTAACTTCAATCAACACGAAGTGTCAGGAGTCCAAGAGAAATTATGCAAGTATGTTTCTCAAGATTTAGTGATAATTGTCTACTCATCATGCACAAATTCTTTAAGGATCTTCTGAAGATAATTAAAAAAAAAAATCTTTCGTGTTTAAAAAAAAGGTTTGTTATTCTGGATATGACTTAGTACAGTCTTCAGCAGTTAATTTACTTTTAATTAGGAAGCTACCATTATGCTGCTGAATAGCTTAAAAGAATATTTTCTGCTTTGATGATGGTATTTTGGTAATGAGTGATCAGGTACTTCTATTGACAAGATGAGTTTTGAATCATTAGACTACAGGTAAATCATGTTCCCAAGCTTTTCAAAGACATATTTGTTTTAACTCAAAACTAAACAGGTGGCTCCTGCTGCTGAAACATCTACGTAAATTTTACTATTATTAGATTCCAAGTTAGTAACACATTTAGCAGCCCTGAATATAATCACAGAAATTATTCAAAACCCTTTGATAATTCAAAAGTAATACCCAGGTAGAGCACTTTCTGCTTGTTACACTTACATTAGTACTTATTCAACTTATTCTGCTATCTATTAAAGAGCTGCATTAGCAAAGTAGCCTAAACTCTTCGGCAATCAGCTTTATTTAAGCCTGTTGGCCTGTCCTGTAGTCACTTTAGGCACTGAAATTTAATTAATTTGAATTATCTGCTTTTTTTGTCTGCACCAATATTCAGGCCTGTATGTAAAAACTGTGCCTAATGTCCATCACTTCTAAAAGGTGAATTAACAATAAAGCTCCTTACACTGCAGATAAACTCCAAACAGTTTGCAAAAATGGCACTGTTTGAGTCCATACTTCGCACTGCATTAAGCTTACTGAAGAAAGGAGTTGCCTTTATATTTCCTGTCTGTAAGGAGCCTCTTAGAATGCAGCCCTGACCTCTCAGAGTTCCTGTTCATCCGCTGATGAATCTACAACTGATTCTCATCCATGAGGCAAACATCCTGAACTGAACAGTCTGTGAGTGTTGCTAGCTCAGCCTGGACTCAAAATAGCATCATGAATGTGCTATCCACAGGGCATTCCTCATGATGAAGTTTCTCTTGGAAAGACAAGGCAGCCCCATCATGCAAACCTTTCCCTCAAATGTCATTCATTGATGTAGTCGGTAGAAAGCAACTGATCAATTTCATTTATGAACCAGGCGAATTAGAACCAGGATCACCCACAGCTATTATCTAGTAATATACGTATTATTATAACATTATATTATCTAGTAATTACATAAATAATAATATTTATGTATTAATATATATTATGTATAATATATATTTATTACACAAAAATAATATTATATTATCTAGTAATATATGTATTATTATAACATTATATATAATTATCTATAATGTTATAACATTATAACATTATATGGATAATTATATATATAAAATATAATATTATAGCATTATAACAACCAGTAGCTATGTTGTCCCCTGAAACTCTGACAACAGGAAGCAACAGTTGTTACTTTTTCCACTGAAGGCAGTTGATATGACTGAGCATCCTCAGAGAGTGGTTCAGTTCTCAGGCAAAAAATTAAAGTATTTATTCATCCAATATACAAGCATGAAACAGAGTACAAGACAAAATATCAAAAAAATAAAGGAAGTTTATATGAAAAACACTGCTAAAAACTAGCATGGAATGCCATGAAGATACACCAATAAACTCACAGGAGGAAAATTATTTTGGATGTTTTAGAATGAACTAAAATATTAAAACTTTCAGTCAGTTATCTTAAATCTTAACAAAGAATAAAAGGGAGCTTGTTCTCACATATATTAGCATCCAAACTTGACTTATATTTTGGAGCCTTAACTAGACATCTTTTTGATACTCCTCAGATTTTAAAGTACTATTAATGGACTTTCATATCCCACATTTTTAAAAAGTAATGATTATTTATTTGTTCCTACTATTAGTATAAAGGGTTGCATTAAAAGTACCTCTGTGTTAAGTGAATGTTGATTTACTGGCACTTCCACTTGAAAAAAAAAAAATAGGCTTTGTCAAACCACTTTCTTCTCTTTTACATCTAAGTTTCTCTGACATATTTGTGGCCCAGAAAATGAATCTCTATTTGGTAGCATAATCACTGTAATTCTGTGAGTTGCTTACAGCTCATGTCTGTCTGTGGGTGAAGGTATACTTATCCATACTTTTTTCCCAAGAAAATGGACAGAGATGTGGGATAAGCAGAAGAACAGGCTAAAAATAAGTTCTGTCAACCCCCAACCAGCTAGGGACAAAGACATGAAGGAGCATGCATATATATATTAATTTGAGGAAAACTTTGCTTCCCAGAAATGCTGTAGAAAATTATTATTCAGATGTGCTTAGGCAGAATTTTAATCTTATGTGAAGATTAATGCTGCTATCACTGGGAGCGTATGGAAGGATAGTAAGGTGAACAGTAGAAAATGGAATGTCATCAAATGCATCTTTTTATACAAAAACCTAGAGTCTGATCTTTGGTCTTTGATTCTTTAAAAAAAAAGGCTGCTTCTTTTAGTTGCTAAAGAATAAGAAATCAAGCTGCCCTTATGTTAAACTCAAGTTAAAAATAAATATGTGATTCTTGTGGATAATAGTGGATTGAAGACAAAAAAATCATGTTAGAGCAATAAGAATGGTTTTTAACTGGCTTCTAAATATACTGAGAGATAGTAAACTGTATACAAATGGGGGAAAGGAAAGGAAAGGAAAGGAAAGGAAAGGAAAGGAAAGGAAAGGAAAGGAAAGGAAAGGAAAGGAAAGGAAAGGAAAGGAAAGGAAAG